>NC_043980.1:41992926-42201344 GCF_902150065.1 Myripristis murdjan | reverse complement strand
GCACACATGGAGTTACAGTAGTGTGTACGTGAGTGTGCTCCGCGCGGCGGCAGAAGGCCAACAACAGCAGTTTCGGAGCTCTGGGAGCCTTCCTGAAGAGTTATGGAGGTTTCTTTGCCTGCGTGACCAAAATTGCTCCCGTACTGTACCAGACATGTGTAAACAGGGGCCTTTTGGGCTGTTGGTCATGTGTGGCGAGAGAGGTCACCAAAGGTCAAGCACACATGGAGATACAGTAGAAAGTATGTGTGTTGTGTGACCCTGATTTCATATTGAACGGAGGGGGAACAATATCTGACAGTAACACTCCAAGCTGTCAGGATGCGTTCCCCCTGCTGAAATGGTCAATTTTAATGATATCAAGCTGAAAATCACACGACTTACCTGTTGTGGGAAACCAAGTTAGTCGTATGAATTTTACAGCTGTGTGAGTCTGATTTCATATTGATCAGAGGGGAACAGTATCTGACAGTAGTACTCCAAGATGTCAGGATGCGTTCCCCCTGTTGTAATGGTGAATTTTAATGATATCAAGCTGAATATCACATGTCTTACCTGTTATGGCCAAACAAGTCAGCAGTATGAATTTGAAAGTTGTGTGACCCTGGTGTCATATTGAACAGAGGGGGAACAGTATCTGACAGTAATACTCCAAGCTGTCAGGATGTGTTCCCCCTGCTGTAATTGTCAATATTAATGATGTCAAGCTGATGGCTGTGTCTTTGCCTACGCATTCAAAAGTGCACTGTTACTGTACCAAAGGGTGTCAATAGGGGCCTTTTGGGCTGTTGGTCATGTGTGGCGAGAGAGGTCACCAAAGGTCAAGCACACATGGAGTTACAGTAGTGTGTACGTGAGTGTGCTCCGCGCGGCGGCAGAAGGCCAACAACAGCAGTTTCGGAGCTCTGGGAGCCTTCCTGAAGGAGTTATGGAGGTTTCTTTGCCTGCGTGACCAAAATTGCTCGCGTACTGTACCAGATATGTGTAAACAGGGGCCTTTTGGGCTGTTGGTCATGTGTGGCGAGAGAGGTCACCAAAGGTCAAGCACACATGGAGATACAGTAGAAAGTATGTGTGTTGTGTGACACTGGTTTCATATTGAACGGAGGGGGAACAATATCTGACAGTAATACTCCAAGCTGTCAGGATGCGTTCCCCCTGCTGAAATGGTCAATTTTAATGATATCAAGCTGAAAATCACACGACTTACCTGTTGTGGGAAACCAAGTTAGTCGTATGAATTTTACAGCTGTGTGAGTCTGATTTCATATTGATCAGAGGGGGAACAGTATCTGACAGTAGTACTCCAAGATGTCAGGATGCGTTCCCCCTGTTGTAATGGTGAATTTTAATGATATCAAGCTGAAAATCACATGTCTTAGCTTTGATGGTCAAACAAGTCAGCAGTATGAATTTTACAGTTGTGTGACCCTGGTTTCATATTGAACGGAGGGGGAACAATATCTGACATTAATATTCCAAGCTGTCAGGATGCGTTCCCCCTGCCGTAAAGGTAATTTTGAATGATATCAAGCTGAAAATCACAGGATTTAAATGTTATGGCCAAACAAGTCAGCAGTATGAATTTGAAAGTTGTGTGACCCTGGTGTCATATTGAACAGAGGGGGAACAGTATCTGACAGTAATACTCCATGCTGTCAGGATGTGTTCCCGCTGCTGTAATTGTCAATATTAATGATGTCTTTCTGATGGCTGTTTCTTTGCCTACACTGTCAAAAGCGCGCTGTTACTGTACCAAAGGGTGTAAACAGGGGCCTTTTGGGCTGTTGGTCATGTGTGGCGAGAGAGGTCACCAAAGGTCAAGCACACATGGAGTTACAGTAGTGTGTACGTGAGTGTGCTCCGCGCGGCGGCAGAAGGCCAACAACAGCAGTTTCGGAGCTCTGGGAGCCTTCCTGAAGAAGTTATGGAGGTTTCTTTGCCTGCGTGACCAAAATTGCTCCCGTACTGTACCAGACATGTGTAAACAGGGGCCTTTTGGGCTGTTGGTCATGTGTGGCGAGAGAGGTCACCAAAGGTCAAGCACACATGAGGATACAGTAGAAAGTATGTGTGTTGTGTGACCCTGATTTCATATTGAACGGAGGGGGAACAATATCTGACAGTAACACTCCAAGCTGTCAGGATGCGTTCCCCCTGCTGAAATGGTCAATTTTAATGATATCAAGCTGAAAATCACACGACTTACCTGTTGTGGGAAACCAAGTTAGTCGTATGAATTTTACAGCTGTGTGAGTCTGATTTCATATTGATCAGAGGGGGAACAGTATCTGACAGTAGTACTCCAAGATGTCAGGATGCGTTCCCCCTGTTGTAATGGTGAATTTTAATGATATCAAGCTGAATATCACATGTCTTACCTGTTATGGCCAAACAAGTCAGCAGTATGAATTTGAAAGTTGTGTGACCCTGGTGTCATATTGAACAGAGGGGGAACAGTATCTGACAGTAATACTCCAAGCTGTCAGGATGTGTTCCCCCTGCTGTAATTGTCAATATTAATGATGTCAAGCTGATGGCTGTGTCTTTGCCTACGCATTCAAAAGTGCACTGTTACTGTACCAAAGGGTGTCAATAGGGGCCTTTTGGGCTGTTGGTCATGTGTGGCGAGAGAGGTCACCAAAGGTCAAGCACACATGGAGTTACAGTAGTGTGTACGTGAGTGTGCTCCGCGCGGCGGCAGAAGGCCAACAACAGCAGTTTCGGAGCTCTGGGAGCCTTCCTGAAGGAGTTATGGAGGTTTCTTTGCCTGCGTGACCAAAATTGCTCCCGTACTGTACCAGACATGTGTAAACAGGGGCCTTTTGGGCTGTTGGTCATGTGTGGCGAGAGAGGTCACCAAAGGTCAAGCACACATGGAGATACAGTAGAAAGTATGTGTGTTGTGTGACACTGATTTCATATTGAACGGAGGGGGAACAATATCTGACAGTACACTCCAAGCTGTCAGGATGCGTTCCCCCTGCTGAAATGGTCAATTTTAATGATATCAAGCTGAAAATCACACGACTTACCTGCTTGTGGGAAACCAAGTTAGTCGTATGAATTTTACAGCTGTGTGAGTCTGATTTCATATTGATCAGAGGGGGAACAGTATCTGACAGTAGTACTCCAAGATGTCAGGATGCGTTCCCCCTGTTGTAATGGTGAATTTTAATGATATCAAGCTGAATATCACATGTCTTACCTGTTATGGCCAAACAAGTCAGCAGTATGAATTTGAAAGTTGTGTGACCCTGGTGTCATATTGAACAGAGGGGGAACAGTATCTGACAGTAATACTCCAAGCTGTCAGGATGTGTTCCCCCTGCTGTAATTGTCAATATTAATGATGTCAAGCTGATGGCTGTGTCTTTGCCTACGCATTCAAAAGTGCACTGTTACTGTACCAAAGGGTGTCAATAGGGGCCTTTTGGGCTGTTGGTCATGTGTGGCGAGAGAGGTCACCAAAGGTCAAGCACACATGGAGTTACAGTAGTGTGTACGTGAGTGTGCTCCGCGCGGCGGCAGAAGGCCAACAACAGCAGTTTCGGAGCTCTGGGAGCCTTCCTGAAGGAGTTATGGAGGTTTCTTTGCCTGCGTGACCAAAATTGCTCGCGTACTGTACCAGATATGTGTAAACAGGGGCCTTTTGGGCTGTTGGTCATGTGTGGCGAGAGAGGTCACCAAAGGTCAAGCACACATGGAGATACAGTAGAAAGTATGTGTGTTGTGTGACACTGGTTTCATATTGAACGGAGGGGGAACAATATCTGACAGTAATACTCCAAGCTGTCAGGATGCGTTCCCCCTGCTGAAATGGTCAATTTTAATGATATCAAGCTGAAAATCACACGACTTACCTGTTGTGGGAAACCAAGTTAGTCGTATGAATTTTACAGCTGTGTGAGTCTGATTTCATATTGATCAGAGGGGGAACAGTATCTGACAGTAGTACTCCAAGATGTCAGGATGCGTTCCCCCTGTTGTAATGGTGAATTTTAATGATATCAAGCTGAAAATCACATGTCTTAGCTTTGATGGTCAAACAAGTCAGCAGTATGAATTTTACAGTTGTGTGACCCTGGTTTCATATTGAACGGAGGGGGAACAATATCTGACATTAATATTCCAAGCTGTCAGGATGCGTTCCCCCTGCCGTAAAGGTAATTTTGAATGATATCAAGCTGAAAATCACAGGATTTAAATGTTATGGCCAAACAAGTCAGCAGTATGAATTTGAAAGTTGTGTGACCCTGGTGTCATATTGAACAGAGGGGGAACAGTATCTGACAGTAATACTCCATGCTGTCAGGATGTGTTCCCGCTGCTGTAATTGTCAATATTAATGATGTCTTTCTGATGGCTGTTTCTTTGCCTACACTGTCAAAAGCGCGCTGTTACTGTACCAAAGGGTGTAAACAGGGGCCTTTTGGGCTGTTGGTCATGTGTGGCGAGAGAGGTCACCAAAGGTCAAGCACACATGGAGATACAGTAGTGTGTACGTGAGTGTGCTCCGCGCGGCGGCAGAAGGCCAACAACAGCAGTTTCGGAGCTCTGGGAGCCTTCCTGAAGAAGTTATGGAGGTTTCTTTGCCTGCGTGACCAAAATTGCTCCCGTACTGTACCAGACATGTGTAAACAGGGGCCTTTTGGGCTGTTGGTCATGTGTGGCGAGAGAGGTCACCAAAGGTCAAGCACACATGGAGATACAGTAGAAAGTATGTGTGTTGTGTGACCCTGATTTCATATTGAACGGAGGGGGAACAATATCTGACAGTAACACTCCAAGCTGTCAGGATGCGTTCCCCCTGCTGAAATGGTCAATTTTAATGATATCAAGCTGAAAATCACACGACTTACCTGTTGTGGGAAACCAAGTTAGTCGTATGAATTTTACAGCTGTGTGAGTCTGATTTCATATTGATCAGAGGGGGAACAGTATCTGACAGTAGTACTCCAAGATGTCAGGATGCGTTCCCCCTGTTGTAATGGTGAATTTTAATGATATCAAGCTGAATATCACATGTCTTACCTGTTATGGCCAAACAAGTCAGCAGTATGAATTTGAAAGTTGTGTGACCCTGGTGTCATATTGAACAGAGGGGGAACAGTATCTGACAGTAATACTCCAAGCTGTCAGGATGTGTTCCCCCTGCTGTAATTGTCAATATTAATGATGTCAAGCTGATGGCTGTGTCTTTGCCTACGCATTCAAAAGTGCACTGTTACTGTACCAAAGGGTGTCAATAGGGGCCTTTTGGGCTGTTGGTCATGTGTGGCGAGAGAGGTCACCAAAGGTCAAGCACACATGGAGTTACAGTAGTGTGTACGTGAGTGTGCTCCGCGCGGCGGCAGAAGGCCAACAACAGCAGTTTCGGAGCTCTGGGAGCCTTCCTGAAGGAGTTATGGAGGTTTCTTTGCCTGCGTGACCAAAATTGCTCGCGTACTGTACCAGATATGTGTAAACAGGGGCCTTTTGGGCTGTTGGTCATGTGTGGCGAGAGAGGTCACCAAAGGTCAAGCACACATGGAGATACAGTAGAAAGTATGTGTGTTGTGTGACACTGGTTTCATATTGAACGGAGGGGGAACAATATCTGACAGTAATACTCCAAGCTGTCAGGATGCGTTCCCCCTGCTGAAATGGTCAATTTTAATGATATCAAGCTGAAAATCACACGACTTACCTGTTGTGGGAAACCAAGTTAGTCGTATGAATTTTACAGCTGTGTGAGTCTGATTTCATATTGATCAGAGGGGGAACAGTATCTGACAGTAGTACTCCAAGATGTCAGGATGCGTTCCCCCTGTTGTAATGGTGAATTTTAATGATATCAAGCTGAAAATCACATGTCTTAGCTTTGATGGTCAAACAAGTCAGCAGTATGAATTTTACAGTTGTGTGACCCTGGTTTCATATTGAACGGAGGGGGAACAATATCTGACATTAATATTCCAAGCTGTCAGGATGCGTTCCCCCTGCCGTAAAGGTAATTTTGAATGATATCAAGCTGAAAATCACAGGATTTAAATGTTATGGCCAAACAAGTCAGCAGTATGAATTTGAAAGTTGTGTGACCCTGGTGTCATATTGAACAGAGGGGGAACAGTATCTGACAGTAATACTCCATGCTGTCAGGATGTGTTCCCGCTGCTGTAATTGTCAATATTAATGATGTCTTTCTGATGGCTGTTTCTTTGCCTACACTGTCAAAAGCGCGCTGTTACTGTACCAAAGGGTGTAAACAGGGGCCTTTTGGGCTGTTGGTCATGTGTGGCGAGAGAGGTCACCAAAGGTCAAGCACACATGGAGTTACAGTAGTGTGTACGTGAGTGTGCTCCGCGCGGCGGCAGAAGGCCAACAACAGCAGTTTCGGAGCTCTGGGAGCCTTCCTGAAGAAGTTATGGAGGTTTCTTTGCCTGCGTGACCAAAATTGCTCCCGTACTGTACCAGACATGTGTAAACAGGGGCCTTTTGGGCTGTTGGTCATGTGTGGCGAGAGAGGTCACCAAAGGTCAAGCACACATGGAGATACAGTAGAAAGTATGTGTGTTGTGTGACCCTGATTTCATATTGAACGGAGGGGGAACAATATCTGACAGTAATACTCCAAGCTGTCAGGATGCGTTCCCCCTGCTGAAATGGTCAATTTTAATGATATCAAGCTGAAAATCACACGACTTACCTGTTGTGGGAAACCAAGTTAGTCGTATGAATTTTACAGCTGTGTGAGTCTGATTTCATATTGATCAGAGGGGGAACAGTATCTGACAGTAGTACTCCAAGATGTCAGGATGCGTTCCCCCTGTTGTAATGGTGAATTTTAATGATATCAAGCTGAATATCACATGTCTTACCTGTTATGGCCAAACAAGTCAGCAGTATGAATTTGAAAGTTGTGTGACCCTGGTGTCATATTGAACAGAGGGGGAACAGTATCTGACAGTAATACTCCAAGCTGTCAGGATGTGTTCCCCCTGCTGTAATTGTCAATATTAATGATGTCAAGCTGATGGCTGTGTCTTTGCCTACGCATTCAAAAGTGCACTGTTACTGTACCAAAGGGTGTCAATAGGGGCCTTTTGGGCTGTTGGTCATGTGTGGCGAGAGAGGTCACCAAAGGTCAAGCACACATGGAGTTACAGTAGTGTGTACGTGAGTGTGCTCCGCGCGGCGGCAGAAGGCCAACAACAGCAGTTTCGGAGCTCTGGGAGCCTTCCTGAAGGAGTTATGGAGGTTTCTTTGCCTGCGTGACCAAAATTGCTCGCGTACTGTACCAGATATGTGTAAACAGGGGCCTTTTGGGCTGTTGGTCATGTGTGGCGAGAGAGGTCACCAAAGGTCAAGCACACATGGAGATACAGTAGAAAGTATGTGTGTTGTGTGACACTGGTTTCATATTGAACGGAGGGGGAACAATATCTGACAGTAATACTCCAAGCTGTCAGGATGCGTTCCCCCTGCTGAAATGGTCAATTTTAATGATATCAAGCTGAAAATCACACGACTTACCTGTTGTGGGAAACCAAGTTAGTCGTATGAATTTTACAGCTGTGTGAGTCTGATTTCATATTGATCAGAGGGGGAACAGTATCTGACAGTAGTACTCCAAGATGTCAGGATGCGTTCCCCCTGTTGTAATGGTGAATTTTAATGATATCAAGCTGAAAATCACATGTCTTAGCTTTGATGGTCAAACAAGTCAGCAGTATGAATTTTACAGTTGTGTGACCCTGGTTTCATATTGAACGGAGGGGGAACAATATCTGACATTAATATTCCAAGCTGTCAGGATGCGTTCCCCCTGCCGTAAAGGTAATTTTGAATGATATCAAGCTGAAAATCACAGGATTTAAATGTTATGGCCAAACAAGTCAGCAGTATGAATTTGAAAGTTGTGTGACCCTGGTGTCATATTGAACAGAGGGGGAACAGTATCTGACAGTAATACTCCATGCTGTCAGGATGTGTTCCCGCTGCTGTAATTGTCAATATTAATGATGTCTTTCTGATGGCTGTTTCTTTGCCTACACTGTCAAAAGCGCGCTGTTACTGTACCAAAGGGTGTAAACAGGGGCCTTTTGGGCTGTTGGTCATGTGTGGCGAGAGAGGTCACCAAGGGTCAAGCACACATGGAGTTACAGTAGTGTGTACGTGAGTGTGCTCCGCGCGGCGGCAGAAGGCCAACAACAGCAGTTTCGGAGCTCTGGGAGCCTTCCTGAAGAAGTTATGGAGGTTTCTTTGCCTGCGTGACCAAAATTGCTCCCGTACTGTACCAGACATGTGTAAACAGGGGCCTTTTGAGCTGTTGGTCATGTGTGGCGAGAGAGGTCACCAAAGGTCAAGCACACATGGAGATACAGTAGAAAGTATGTGTGTTGTGTGACCCTGATTTCATATTGAACGGAGGGGGAACAATATCTGACAGTAACACTCCAAGCTGTCAGGATGCGTTCCCCCTGCTGAAATGGTCAATTTTAATGATATCAAGCTGAAAATCACACGACTTACCTGTTGTGGGAAACCAAGTTAGTCGTATGAATTTTACAGCTGTGTGAGTCTGATTTCATATTGATCAGAGGGGGAACAGTATCTGACAGTAGTACTCCAAGATGTCAGGATGCGTTCCCCCTGTTGTAATGGTGAATTTTAATGATATCAAGCTGAATATCACATGTCTTACCTGTTATGGCCAAACAAGTCAGCAGTATGAATTTGAAAGTTGTGTGACCCTGGTGTCATATTGAACAGAGGGGGAACAGTATCTGACAGTAATACTCCAAGCTGTCAGGATGTGTTCCCCCTGCTGTAATTGTCAATATTAATGATGTCAAGCTGATGGCTGTGTCTTTGCCTACGCATTCAAAAGTGCACTGTTACTGTACCAAAGGGTGTCAATAGGGGCCTTTTGGGCTGTTGGTCATGTGTGGCGAGAGAGGTCACCAAAGGTCAAGCACACATGGAGTTACAGTAGTGTGTACGTGAGTGTGCTCCGCGCGGCGGCAGAAGGCCAACAACAGCAGTTTCGGAGCTCTGGGAGCCTTCCTGAAGGAGTTATGGAGGTTTCTTTGCCTGCGTGACCAAAATTGCTCGCGTACTGTACCAGATATGTGTAAACAGGGGCCTTTTGGGCTGTTGGTCATGTGTGGCGAGAGAGGTCACCAAAGGTCAAGCACACATGGAGATACAGTAGAAAGTATGTGTGTTGTGTGACACTGGTTTCATATTGAACGGAGGGGGAACAATATCTGACAGTAATACTCCAAGCTGTCAGGATGCGTTCCCCCTGCTGAAATGGTCAATTTTAATGATATCAAGCTGAAAATCACACGACTTACCTGTTGTGGGAAACCAAGTTAGTCGTATGAATTTTACAGCTGTGTGAGTCTGATTTCATATTGATCAGAGGGGGAACAGTATCTGACAGTAGTACTCCAAGATGTCAGGATGCGTTCCCCCTGTTGTAATGGTGAATTTTAATGATATCAAGCTGAAAATCACATGTCTTAGCTTTGATGGTCAAACAAGTCAGCAGTATGAATTTTACAGTTGTGTGACCCTGGTTTCATATTGAACGGAGGGGGAACAATATCTGACATTAATATTCCAAGCTGTCAGGATGCGTTCCCCCTGCCGTAAAGGTAATTTTGAATGATATCAAGCTGAAAATCACAGGATTTAAATGTTATGGCCAAACAAGTCAGCAGTATGAATTTGAAAGTTGTGTGACCCTGGTGTCATATTGAACAGAGGGGGAACAGTATCTGACAGTAATACTCCATGCTGTCAGGATGTGTTCCCGCTGCTGTAATTGTCAATATTAATGATGTCTTTCTGATGGCTGTTTCTTTGCCTACACTGTCAAAAGCGCGCTGTTACTGTACCAAAGGGTGTAAACAGGGGCCTTTTGGGCTGTTGGTCATGTGTGGCGAGAGAGGTCACCAAAGGTCAAGCACACATGGAGTTACAGTAGTGTGTACGTGAGTGTGCTCCGCGCGGCGGCAGAAGGCCAACAACAGCAGTTTCGGAGCTCTGGGAGCCTTCCTGAAGAAGTTATGGAGGTTTCTTTGCCTGCGTGACCAAAATTGCTCCCGTACTGTACCAGACATGTGTAAACAGGGGCCTTTTGGGCTGTTGGTCATGTGTGGCGAGAGAGGTCACCAAAGGTCAAGCACACATGGAGATACAGTAGAAAGTATGTGTGTTGTGTGACCCTGATTTCATATTGAACGGAGGGGGAACAATATCTGACAGTAACACTCCAAGCTGTCAGGATGCGTTCCCCCTGCTGAAATGGTCAATTTTAATGATATCAAGCTGAAAATCACACGACTTACCTGCTGTGGGAAACCAAGTTAGTCGTATGAATTTTACAGCTGTGTGAGTCTGATTTCATATTGATCAGAGGGGGAACAGTATCTGACAGTAGTACTCCAAGATGTCAGGATGCGTTCCCCCTGTTGTAATGGTGAATTTTAATGATATCAAGCTGAATATCACATGTCTTACCTGTTATGGCCAAACAAGTCAGCAGTATGAATTTGAAAGTTGTGTGACCCTGGTGTCATATTGAACAGAGGGGGAACAGTATCTGACAGTAATACTCCAAGCTGTCAGGATGTGTTCCCCCTGCTGTAATTGTCAATATTAATGATGTCAAGCTGATGGCTGTGTCTTTGCCTACGCATTCAAAAGTGCACTGTTACTGTACCAAAGGGTGTCAATAGGGGCCTTTTGGGCTGTTGGTCATGTGTGGCGAGAGAGGTCACCAAAGGTCAAGCACACATGGAGTTACAGTAGTGTGTACGTGAGTGTGCTCCGCGCGGCGGCAGAAGGCCAACAACAGCAGTTTCGGAGCTCTGGGAGCCTTCCTGAAGGAGTTATGGAGGTTTCTTTGCCTGCGTGACCAAAATTGCTCGCGTACTGTACCAGATATGTGTAAACAGGGGCCTTTTGGGCTGTTGGTCATGTGTGGCGAGAGAGGTCACCAAAGGTCAAGCACACATGGAGATACAGTAGAAAGTATGTGTGTTGTGTGACACTGGTTTCATATTGAACGGAGGGGGAACAATATCTGACAGTAATACTCCAAGCTGTCAGGATGCGTTCCCCCTGCTGAAATGGTCAATTTTAATGATATCAAGCTGAAAATCACACGACTTACCTGTTGTGGGAAACCAAGTTAGTCGTATGAATTTTACAGCTGTGTGAGTCTGATTTCATATTGATCAGAGGGGGAACAGTATCTGACAGTAGTACTCCAAGATGTCAGGATGCGTTCCCCCTGTTGTAATGGTGAATTTTAATGATATCAAGCTGAAAATCACATGTCTTAGCTTTGATGGTCAAACAAGTCAGCAGTATGAATTTTACAGTTGTGTGACCCTGGTTTCATATTGAACGGAGGGGGAACAATATCTGACATTAATATTCCAAGCTGTCAGGATGCGTTCCCCTGCCGTAAAGGTAATTTTGAATGATATCAAGCTGAAAATCACAGGATTTAAATGTTATGGCCAAACAAGTCAGCAGTATGAATTTGAAAGTTGTGTGACCCTGGTGTCATATTGAACAGAGGGGGAACAGTATCTGACAGTAATACTCCATGCTGTCAGGATGTGTTCCCGCTGCTGTAATTGTCAATATTAATGATGTCTTTCTGATGGCTGTTTCTTTGCCTACACTGTCAAAAGCGCGCTGTTACTGTACCAAAGGGTGTAAACAGGGGCCTTTTGGGCTGTTGGTCATGTGTGGCGAGAGAGGTCACCAAAGGTCAAGCACACATGGAGTTACAGTAGTGTGTACGTGAGTGTGCTCCGCGCGGCGGCAGAAGGCCAACAACAGCAGTTTCGGAGCTCTGGGAGCCTTCCTGAAGAAGTTATGGAGGTTTCTTTGCCTGCGTGACCAAAATTGCTCCCGTACTGTACCAGACATGTGTAAACAGGGGCCTTTTGGGCTGTTGGTCATGTGTGGCGAGAGAGGTCACCAAAGGTCAAGCACACATGGAGATACAGTAGAAAGTATGTGTGTTGTGTGACCCTGATTTCATATTGAACGGAGGGGGAACAATATCTGACAGTAATATTCCAACACTCTTAGAAATAAGGGTTCCAAAGGGTTCTTCATGAGGGGCTCAGTTTCTAACCAGAACCATTTGCTTCTGAAGAACCCTTTTTTGAAGAAAGGGTTTTTCAAGGGTTCTTTGTAACACGAAAGGTTCTGGTAAGAACCGTTTTGATCCAGAGAACCCTTTTTGGAAGTAAGAGTTCTTCAAGTATTGTTGAAAGCATGGGTATAAGATCCTCACCCTACATCCTACATTAATGTAATTAAACTTGCTCAGTAAAGAGGCAAATAAACAAATATAATCATCCCAGGGAGAATTTTGCTGTTGAAAAGACACTTAAACAGGGTACCAGCACTGAGTCTTGAACCCTGCTCTCCCATGTAAAAGATAACTGTGATACCACTCATCCACCACTGCTGTTACCTACTGAGCCACCATGCTATATTGTTATGCTATGCAACTACAACCTCTGGAGGGAGGAACTCATGAGCCATCAAAAAAAATAAGAAAAAAGAAAAAGGCATTTTCTTTTTGGAACATGGGCAGTTAACCATCCTCATCTATTTTTCCTTGAGTATGGATAGTGCAGGCGCTGGTGGGATGATAATGTCGGGACTTGAATCCCGATCTCCCAGAGGAAAGGGTGAGGTTCAGCGTGTCAGGTCAGGGAGCTGGTGACCCTGCCAATGGCCATGTGGGAGCTAATAGCTGGTTTTAATGTGGATTGCGTCACATGGTCTGCCCTTCTCAGCAAAACAGGTGTGACATATCAATAGTGATTACTGTGGTTAGAGGCCAGACTGAAGTGACAGAAGATCAAAAACTTAAGAGCATTAAGGTAAGGTAAATATGATTTCTTATTTCAGCAAGCTTGACTCTAGCTAAGGACTTTTTATGGTGAAAGGTGGACTATTTTAATGCATGCATTTGTTTCTTGTTTTGATTTTTTTTTTTTTTTTTTTGTAGAATGAGTTACACAGCTTGAACAACAACTGAAGAGGGTTATAACTTAATAACTTGTATTCCTTTTTGTTTTGAAGAGAATGATATTGATGGAGCAACCCTTGAAATTCTCTCTGAGAGGATGTCAGAGAGATTAATCCCATCAATAAAAAATCAAGCACAATTCCTCAAGTATCTCGAGCAGTTGAAGTCATCATCATCATCGCCATCATCATCGTCAACAAGAAGAAGAAATTGGAACAGGTAAAATGCTGTCAAGATACTGTAATTCTGGTCATTTGTGGGGGAAACTTTATTTCTCTACTAGTTACAGTCTGTTCATTACTATTTCACACAGCTCGGTCTAACATATTCTTGCATTTTTCCACATTACAAAGACCTCATGATGAGCAAACAGCTGGACCTGCTTCACTGGGTCAGTTTGCTTTCGTCAAAGCATTAAAAGATACACTTGAGGCAAAGGACCCAGAACTTCTGTCCCCTCGGAGAAATGATCTGTCACTGTATGACATCCTCAGCAGCCAAACAATTTAGGTTACTTTTATCATTATTATGGAAAACTACTGCACATTGTAGCTTTAAATTGAGATTATACTCCATATAATGGCACTTTAAGACAACATGTTCAACTTATTCTATTATTTCTCTCCCCAACCAAGGTATCCCTCAGCCAAACAATATACAGAGATTTTAAGCCTGTTCATACGCAGATGTCCCTTCATGTGGGAGAAAATTGGTTCAGCACGTGAGTAAGCACAAAATGAGTCTGTTAATGTATGTTTGCATATCTTAATTGTATAGATATAGCTACTGTACATACTGTATCTCAGTATATAATAAACAGAAAATGCATTCACCTAATGTTCACATTTGCCAAAAATGAGTGTGTCTATCTTTTACTGTATAGGTGTATTTTACAAAATGGCTTGATGTTGACAAATCTGGACAATACTGAGGTCAACAATCATCTCATTTTCGACTGCACTATCCCCTTAAGTAAACAATTCCTCTCTTGGTTGTAGGATGATTTACGTGAGTCTCTAACAAGTTCAAAAAGGAAAGGCGACCCCTTATTGGTGACTCAATGGTGCAACAAATGTGTCCAAAATTTTCTGTAGCAGGATCTGGAAAGAAGCGCCATACTCCGGGTCAACCCTAATGTTGGATAAGGAGGGGAGACTCTCTGAGGACAGTCCAACAGAAGAGGAGAGGCTTGGTAGGTTCAAGGGGAAAACAAGTCAAAAGTGAGCATAGGTCCTGTGGAATCAGCAACATGATGATAGGACTCGGGCCAGACGCATCATACTGTAATTATGCATCATAATCACATCATGTAATCTCCAGCAATGGTGACATGGCAGAGAGAGAAGATAAAAGCATCAATCCAAGGTAGACTTACACTGCACCAGATGAAGCAGTTAATTATCTACAAACAATAAAATAATGCATGGTCCAATGAGAGCAATCAGCATATGGGCACATACAGCACTAATGGTGAGAGTGGAATAGAATCAGATGAAAGTGAGGGAACACCACAAAGTTTCCACATTAACCCTCCTGTTATGTTCAAATTTACTAACATCTTTTAGGGGTCAGTTTGACCCCAAAAATAAACTAAAATTGTTACCAAAGTGTACTTTAAGCATCTCTGTAGACATATTTTGGATATGAGCTTGAATGGTCCTTTCATCCTCTCAAAAGTCTCCATCTTCCTGAGCCTATGATGCATGAAAAATGACACAACAATATGGTAAGAGGTAACCACTAAGATGAGGTGTACATGATCATGTTTTAAAAAGTATGCTTAAGTTATATGTTGTTTCCAAAGACTTACAGCGGGCCTGGTTATGTAGAAAAGCTGGCTTGGTTGACCCAGAGTATGGCGCTTCTTTCCAGATCCTGCCACAGAAAAGTTTGGACACATTTGTTGCATCATGGAAAATCAATGAGTCACCAATAAGGGGTCACCTTTCCTTTTTGAACTTGTTAGAGACTCATGTAAATCATCCTACAACCAAGAGAGGAATTGTTTACTTAAGGGGATAGTGCAGTCGAAAATGAGATGATTGTTGACCTCAGTATTGTCCAGATTTGTCAACATCAAGCCATTTTATAAAATACACCTATACAGTAAAAGATAGACACACTCATTTTTGGCAAATGTGAACATTAGGTGAATGCATTTTCTGTTTATTATATATTGAGATACAGTATGTACAGTAGCTATATCTATACAATTAAGATATGCAAACATACATTAACAGACTCGTTTTGTGCTTACTCACATGTCCTGAACCAATTTTCTCCCGCATGAAGGGACATCTGCATATGAACAGGCTTAAAATCTCTGTATATTGTTTGGTTGAGGGATACCTTGGTTGGGGAGAGAAATAATAGAATAAGTTGAACATGTTGTCTTAAAGTGCCATTATATGGAGTATAATCTCAATTTAAAGCTACAATGTGCAGTAGTTTTCCATAATAATGATAAAAGTAACCTACATTGTTTGGCTGCTGAGGATGTCATACAGTGACAGATCATTTCTCCGAGGGGACAAAAGTTCTGGGTCCTTTGCCTCAAGTGTATCTTTTAATGCTTTGAGGAAAGCAAACTGACCCAGTGAAGCAGGTCCAGCTGTTTGCAATATGGAAAAATGCAAGAATATGTTAGACCGAGCTGTGTGAAATAGTAATGAACAGACTGTAACTAGTAGAGAAATAAAGTTTCCCCCACAAATGACCAGAATTACAGTATCTTGACAGCATTTTACCTGTTCCAATTTCTTCTTCTTGTTGACAATGATGATGATGGCGATGATGATGATGACTTCAACTGCTCGAGATACTTGAGGAATTGTGCTTGATTTTTTATTGAAGGGATTAATCTCTCTGACATCCTCTCAGAGAGAATTTCGAGGGTTGCTCCATCAATATCATTCTCTTCAAAACAAAAAGGAATACAAGTTATTAAGTTATAACCCTCTTGCTCAAGCCAGTGGCACACTTCAGTTGTTGTTCAAGCTGTGTAACTCATTCTACAAGAAAAAAAAAAAAAAAAAAAAAAAAAAAAAATCAAAACAAGAAACAAATGCATGCATTAAAATAGTCCACCTTTCACCATAAAAAGTCCTTAGCTAGAGTCAAGCTTGCTGAAATAAGAAATCATATTTAGCTTACCTTAATCCTCTGAAGTTTTTGATCTTCTGCCACTTCAGTCTGGCCTCTAACCACAGTAATCACTATTGATGTGTCACACCTGTTTTGCTGAGAAGGGCAGACCATGTGACGCAATCCACATTAAAACCAGCTATTAGCTCCCACATGGCCATGGGCAGGGTCACCAGCTCCCTGGCCTGACACACTGAACCTCAGCCTTTCCTCTGGGAGATTGGGATTCAAGTCCTGACATTATCATCCCACCAGTGCCTGCACTATCCATACTCAAGGAAAAATAGATGAGGATGGTTAACTGCCCACAGTCCAAAAAGAAAATACCATTTTCTTTTTTCTTATTTTTCTTTTGATGGCTCATGAGCTCCTCCCTCCAGAGGTTGTAGTTGCATAGCATAACAATATAGCATGGTGGCTCAGTAGGTAACAGCATAGCAGTGCTATTTTGAAGATTGAGGGTTCAAGACATGTATTGTTTAATTACATAGCAGTGGTGGATGAGTGGTATCACAGTTATCTTTTACATGGGAGAGCAGGGTTCAAGACTCAGTGCTGGTACCCTGTTTAAGTGTCTTTTCAACAGCAAAATTCTCCCTGGGATGATTATATTTGTTTATTTGCCTCTTTATTGAGCAAGTTTAATTACATTAATGTAGGATGTAGGGTGAGGATCTTATACCCATGCTTTCAACAATACTTGAAGAACTCTTTCCTCCACAAAGGGTTCTCTGGATCAAAACGGTTCTTACCAGAACCTTTAATGTTACAAAGAAGCCTTGAAAAACCCTTTCTTCAAAAAAGGGTTCTTCAGAAGCAAATGGTTCTGGTTAGAACCTGAGCCCCTCATGAAGAACCCTTTTGGAACCCTTATTTCTAAGAGTGTATGAATGTGATCCACCTTCAGTCGGCTGTGAATCTGCTCCTTCAGTGATGCTGAAAGATAAATCCTCAGATAACGACATTCACTACATTCGTTCAGTTCAGATGAGGAGTGATCTGTTGTAGGGCCTTCTTATTTTGTGCAAATGTAAAATCTAAGCAGTTTCAGTTTTGTTTGTTCATACAGTCTGCCAACAGTATCATCTAACTGAACTTTGTTTCCTTTAAAATCACGGACGTTAAAATGTAAAATCATCAGTTTGCCCCTTTGTTGAACACCCATCTGGGAAAAACAGGTCCTTTCCCATTTCCAAAACCTGAGCAACAGTTGTTGTCTTTTCGACATTTGCATGTCTTGTTCCTCCAGCATTCCTGGTCCTGACTTGCTGGTATTCATTCTTGCCATAATGAAGCTATCCAATTTCAATCTTCCTTGAAGTCTTTTCTGCTGAAGTATTTCTTCCTCTTGCCATCACTCTACTTGTGCTTTGGAACACACTTGCCGCACTAGACAATGCTCCTTTTGTTTTTGATTTCATTTTTCTTGTTCCAATTCTATCTCTTATAGTCGGGCAGGAGAAATAGGTTCCCATGCACCCGCATGGCATTTTTTTGTAACCTGTTTTTTTAGGATGCTAATGGTGTCTAGTTGAGAATTTTTCATGTTGCCACGGTCAACTAATGTCCCATGGGGTTCATTTGGCGGCCATCTCTAATTGATGTCCACGCCAGTGGCGAAAGACAGCGATTTTCATAACTCCTGAACCAGATGTCATACAAAGAAAAATTAACCCACTTTTTCATATAATTTTGACACCAGGAATCAATTGGAAAGGTCATTGACATGGTACAACCCCTCTTTATTGGTGAAAAACAGGAAAATAACACATTTTAGGCTAATAACAATATAACTTTTGCTTTTTTGTTTCGCAATAGTTTCCTGCAAAATCCTCTTATCCAATGCAAGGTCATCAAATGGATGGAAATCACTCTAACTGACATAGATTGAAATCTGATAATACTAGCTAATTGAAGGCAAAAGTAATCAAAGCCCTGTTTCACTGATAATCATCGTCATCAGTCTCATCATCAATCTCCACCTCATCGAAAGTGACCCAGCTGTTTTTTTTTTGTTTTTGTTTTTGCAATATCTTTGCAATGAAATACAATCAAACAAACCAGAAAGTTGAAAAATCTGGAATATAACACAAAAAATCTACATAACCCTGCTAAAAAAACAGCATAGACCAGCATGGATTCTTTGCTGGTCTATGCTGGTTAATGCTGGTTAGTGCTGGTCTGATGCTGGTGTAGCTGGTGTACCAGCATGGGAATACTGGTGGATGCTGTTGGACCAGCATGGGATGCTGTTGGACCAGCATCCCCCAGCAAACATGCCCCAGTGGGGCCCACGCAGGCTTTTTGTGGGCACTGTGGGCTAGGGCCAGCCCAGACCAAACCTACACAGGCCCAGCGCTGGCTTGCCCAGGCAAGGCCCAAAGCTCTGAGCTCACCACAGGCTCTCCGTAAGCCACAGGCTCTCCCATAATAGTGGATTGCCCACAGAAAGCCCATTTGGGTCCAGAGCAACTTTTGTACCTTTGGGCCCATGCTGGTTTTGTGCAGGCAGCCCAAAGTCATTTCCCACGCTTTGGTGGCCTTTTTTTTTTTTTTTTTTTTTTTTAATGTAATTTTAAATTCAGAGAGAGACTGCATTTATAGCCTCTGCACAGAATGCATAAAAAATCCATTATTTGAATTGGATTGTGTCTACACATGATCACTTAAAAACTCATCAACAAATATTACTTTTTGTTTTTAACAAGAAAAGCCTATAATTTTTAATAGATAATTGATGTTTTAAAAGGTTTAGCAGGGTTCAAAATTAACAGTTTACCATTTTTTTGGTCAATAAACCTCATTTACATAAAATTATACCTCATTTTTTAGTGATAAAATGAGGTGAAATCATTTCAAGTGTTTGGACCACCACCCAGCGTGAGCGGTGAGCGGATCAAATTGACCAGGGAATATCACAGGAGGGGAGAAACTGAAAAAAAAAAAAAAATAAATAATAATAATAATAATAATAATATATATATATATATATATATAGCCATAATTCAATGCAAGTAGTGATCATCAATTTTATTTGAAGTGAGTGTAACAGAGAACCATCTGCCATTTTCAGGCAGTTATATGGAAGAAAATATAATTTTAAATATAAAAGAAAAGTGAACACGGGTCAGTTTGACTCAAAGACCACAGAATAGTTAACTATTAACATTTAACATAATCAACTTAGCCAAAGCTTCCAAACACATGGTGTCGTCGATCATTGGACTTAGCGTGGCATTAACTCAAGATGGCTGCTTGTGACATGTAGCTGTGAAACCGCGGTGCCAACTCTCCTAATAATGCCTCACTATTTGTTATAATCAGTGATCTTTCTAACGCTATCCAAACTGGATTCATTTGAGGAAGAAACTATCGAAGAATTGGAAGCCTCCATAGACGCGATCTATAATATGGCAGGAAAACAACCGGATGGCAAACGCTCCAGAAACCAGCTAAGCTCCAGTGAGACGGATGATATGTCTGCACCACTCCGCGACATTCATGAATCCTTATCTCTCATGAAACAACAACTACAAAAGTTGGATCTACTGGAGAAGCTGACAAATGAGGTGGCAGAATTAAAGCACTCAGTGGAATTTAACAATGCCTTAATTGAGACACTGAAGGCCGACAACGCTTCCCTCCGGGTGGAGGTGATTGAACTGAAAGCCCAGACAACTGAACTCCGTGCCGAGAAAGTTAAAATGGCAAATGTTATCTTGGACCTCCAATGCAGGAGCATGAGAGACAATATAATTATCCATGGAGTACCTGAACAACAGAATGAGACTCACATGCAGAGTGAAGAGCTTGCCAAATCCTTTCTCAAAGACGAGTTGAAGATGGGGCCGACCGAGGCTGAAGCTATCCGCTTCTCCATAGTCCATCGCCTCGGAAGGGCCAAGGCTGGGCATCACCGTCCGATTGTGGCCAAAACAATCGATTTAAAGATGAAGTCTTCTATCATGGCTAAGGGTAGAGAACTAAAAGGATCCAAGTTCTCCATCACCGACCAGTTTCCACCTGAAATCCTTCGGAGACGCAGGCTGCTCTCTCCGATTATGACGGAGGCGAGGAAAAGTAAGAAAAAAGTTCGTCTGTCCATTGATAAACTTTTCATTGACGGACAACTGTACAGAAACCCAGAGACGACGTACTGGCTCATTTGAAACTTGTAATATGAAGAAAACGAACTGTAGTTAGCGTATCAGCCAGCCTCTGCTACTCGCAGCAGCATGACTTCTCTGCCGGTGTAAACATTGACGCGCTCCGATGACGTCACCGACGCGTCCTTCACCATGGCAACACCTCGGAGTGGTTACTCCGGATTGGCCAGTAGTCCCATTGTCTCTATCCCTTTCTTTCTTCTTCTTTTCTTCTTCCCTTTCCTCTCATATCTTTCACATTATAATTTGGTTTAGCCACATTGGCTAGGGAGTGGCCTAATGTTTCGACTTATGCTCTTGCTCTTTCCCTTTATTGCGTTTTCTCTGAGTTGTTTAGCCTATTTTCATGTTTTGTTCTTTGTATTGTCTTTTGTGTTTTGTCCCGTGTGTGTCTTACATGTGCGCGTGTTTGTGTGCGTGTGTATGTGGGTGTTGCCCCCACCAATGATTTTTTGTCCTAACAAGATTGCGTCTATATGCTCATGATTGATAAAATCAAAGGTTTAAAAATAATTCATGTAAATATTAGGAGCCTTGCACCAAAAATTGATCTTCTTAGAGCCTGGGTTGCACAGAACAAACCAAATATAATTACAATATCTGAAACATGGCTTCATAGCGGCATCTGTGATGAGGATGTTAAAATTGATAACTATTATTTGTACAGAGTAGATAGGGCTAGCAGAGGAGGTGGTGTTGCCACCTATGTGGCCTCAAACCTTGTGTCTGAGCACCTATTACCTAATGTTGATCCTATTAATTTTGAATGCCTTTTTGTTAAGATTATTTTACATGAAAACAAACAGCTGATTATTGGAAATATCTATAGGCCCCCCTCTGCCCCTGCTGACTCTACTAAGTGTATACTTTCAACTATTAACTCCTTCAACTGCCAGACTGAGATAATCATTTTAGGTGACTTCAATAGCAACTGGCTTGATCGGTCATCCTCTACTGACAGAAATTTATTTGGTGGTGTGAATCTCACACAACTCATTAGTGAACCCACTAGAGTCGAGTCTCTCCTCGATTGGATACTTGTATCTGATCCTACTAGGATTATTAAATCTGGGGTTTTATCAGACTGTTTTAGTGATCACTGTGTTATTTACTGTGTCTGGAAGATCACATTACCCAAGTCCCCTCCCAAATTTATTAGATTGAGACAATGTAAAAGTCTAAATGTTGACCAGTTTCTTCATGACATAATTTCCATCAGATGGGATAGATTTGAATTAATTCCTTCTATAGAGGATGCCTGGAGCTTCCTGCACTCAGAGATAACTAAAGTCATAGACTTACATGCACCCTGGAGAACAAGCAAAGTGAAAGGCCGACACTTACCTTGGATCAGTCCAGATCTCATCTGTCTTTTTAGAGAGCGAGACAAGGCCTGGGCGAAATACCGTGCCTCCAAGCAACCCTCTGACTGGGAATCTTATAGATCTCTAAGGAATTTGTCTAAGACCAAAACAAGATTAGCTAAATCTAATTATTATAAAGACTGCCTTTCTCATGATCATTCTAACCCTAGACAGTTTTGGAAGCGTATCAATAGTGTCCTTAATAAATCTGCAAAAAGCACTATAAACTCGATGAGAATTAATAACAAAATTGTCACAGACCCTTCAGTCATTTCTGAAGCTTTTAATAATTATTTCTCCTCGGTTAATAGCTCTTCCATTTCTAACTCTTCTGGCACTACCAGTTCATATGTCAACTCACCTATCAACACACACTGCAATAGAGGTTCCTTCTCCTTCAGAAAATTCTCACCCTCCATGGTTCGTCAGGTTATTGATGAGTTGAAGGAGAGTAGTAGTGCTGGTCCTGATGGACTGGAGGCTAAGTTCATTAAACTTGCCTCTCATATATTAATGTTTCCCCTTGCTGACCTATTTAATTTATCTCTTTCCACTTGCAGCCTTCCCCTCATCTGGAAATGTGCTAAAATAACCCCACTTCATAAAGGTGGAGATCCTTTAGACCTCAACAATTACAGGCCTATTTCAATTATTAGCTCGGTGGTTAAAATCTTTGAAAAACTAATATTCAATCAACTATCTCAATATATTAATGACTATAACATTTTATCTCCATCTCAATCTGGTTTTAGACCCAATTTTTCCACTACCACTGCTCTCCTTAAACTCACAAATGATGTGTTATCATCCTTTGACACCAATCAGTATACTCAGGGGTGGACTGGCCATCGGGCACACCGGGCATTTGCCCGGTGGGCCGATGTGCTAAGTGGGCCGACAGTCCCCCGACACTTTTTTTTTTTTTTTTCATTATTATTGAAATAGCTGACCGTAAGATCAGTAGATCAGCGGCCCGATTGACACTGGGCTGGCCCAATCACATTGCTAAACAACCCCTTTTGCGTAGTTTGGTCCCGCCTGCATAATGATTTCGGCAAATAAAGTCATTGCAAGAGTTTGTTTACTCAGCACCGGGCCGGCCCCTGAGACACGCTGCTCTGCGGCCCATTGGTTATTTTTCTTCACTGACACGGGGCTGGCCCAATCATATCACGAGCCTGTGGCTCGGTGCGCCGGTGTGCAGTGCAACGCAGGTCGAACGTTATCTCATAGGATCTACTGAGACGGAGAGAAAACGCAAAAGTGGCGCAGAGAAAAAAAGCGGCTGTCAATTTTCAAACCGATCGGACTTTTTCGCTTTTTCGTAATTTATCAATATGAATGAAAAACAAGCCCAAACAATCTGACTTTAATGCTGTTCAAAACTGGTTTTCCAATAACAAACTTCTTTTAAACAAAAAGAAGTCTTGCTGCATGTTATTTGGGACTAGATTCAGACTTCGCTCAAGAAACAATTTAAACATCTTTTTCTGTGATGGGACACCACTTGAAAAAGTGGAGGTTTTCAAATACCTTGGTATTTGGCTTGACCCTGAACTCTCCTTCAAAAATCATATTGATTATGTTATAAAAAAAATAAATTGCAGCCTGCGTTCACTCTACAGTTCAATTAACTGCTTCACCCTTCAGGTCAGAAAACGAATTATTACTCAGTTAGTACTTCCTATTCTTGATTATGCAGACATAGTTTACCAAAATACATTTGATTCTCATTTACGTCCTCTTAACACAGTTTACAATAACCTGTGTAGGTTTATTCTGAGGTGTCCATATCACACTCATCATTGTGCTATGTATGAATCACTTAACTGGCTCTCCCTACAATCCAGAATGCATTACCATTGGCTGCAATTTGTTTTTAAATGTTTCTTTTTCAACTATCCCATGTACCTAAAGCAATACTTAGTTCTCTGTAGATCTTCTTACTCATTTAGACATACACAGCACCCTTTTTTCATTGTTCCACGCACCTTTAAAGAAGTTGGACGACGGGCCTTTAAATTTAAAGCCCCATCGGACTGGAACCACTTGCCCAATTCAATTCGCTCCAGCTGTTCCTTGTATATTTTTAGGTCACTATTGTTTGCTCATCTCAAGACAACTTGTTCTTGCTTTTGATTTTGTATTACTTTCCAACTTACGAATTGTGAGGTGTGGGTCAGCCTGTGTTGTATTTTGTGTTTGTGTTTGTATTTCTGTTGTTATGTTGTATTTTCTGTTGCACAGTTGATGTACCTATGTTAGGGACCCCCTCGAAAACGAGATGCGACATCTCAAGGGGTTTATCCCTTTAATAAATTCTTTAAATAGATGAAGACGGACTCCTGGCTAACGAGCTAAACACCGGTGATCTTTTTTCCCCTTTTTTCACCGGAGAGCAAGTCCAGGCGCTGTTTACAACCACTGAGTGACAGCGGGCACGGCCAATCACACATAAGCAAGAAACGGCAGAGCCAATCGAAGAGCTTGTGGGCGGTCTCAAAGGAAATAGGCTTCACCTTGAGCAGCCGTTTTCCGCTGGGTCCCTGTGCTTGACCTGTCTCCATTTAATATAGCGTAACATTGTTTTTGGACTGTAAAACTGCAGGGGACCAAAACTGCCTTTTGAAAAAGTGGAGGGGACATGTCCTCCCTGCCCTCCCAAATTACGTCCGTGCTTGGAACTATTTTCTGCTGAAGAGGTGCCATATATCACTACGCACTTGAGCCTCTTCACATCCCCACCGGAACAGAGCGCGACCGTTACTTCATCTGGCTGAAGGTGGTATTTTCCCGAGGTGAGTTTTAATTGTAATGTTTCATCTTAAAGTTTAATGTTACAGCAAATATTGTCATAGTGTGTGTTCTCCTGGGATTGTATTTGAGTATGGTTTTAGTTAATTCAGACCATTAGCCATTTTTTCGAACGTTGACGAATGTTAGCTATCTTTGTCAGCTAGCAAACCGTGACGTTGACGGTTGGCTTAGCTTAAACTTCACTCAGCGAAAAATAAATATAAGGTTGGGCTAGTGGTCCCTATCATCCTGTTTCTCATATTCCTCATGTCCAATTACCACAGTGGCCTGCGAGAGTATTTCATTTTCTGACAACAGTCGGGACTCCAAACTGAGACCAGATCGTGGCATTTGGCCGTTTTTGAGGCAGCGCCAGTATTTTCACAGCTTCTCTCGCAAAGCACGCGCGTCGTTGTGCGTGGAATTTGCTGACGTTTTTCTTTTACTATAACTTTAATAATCCATGTTGAGGGGGGAGAGAGTTCACCTGTCTGAGTTTGTGCGTGAGGAAGGCTGAGGGTCCAGCTGCGTGGGTCACACCACCTACACTCCTCGGTGTGGGTCTGTGCCTTTTTCAGCTAACGTCACAGTCTCTCCGTATGTACTATGTTTTTGCGGACAGGAGACAGAGGGGGCATTTGTTAAACATGGCCTTACACCCTCTACTTACTCAAGTCCACTTTGTTTGCGCCGGTTTGCGCATCCTCACGGCACGGTTTACTCATGCTAGTCGTGGAGGGTCCACAGTGTAAAACGGAGTTCAGTACGTGTAAGAGTGAGGAGGCAAGCATAGTGGAGAAACACAGCTAGAGAAATGTATTGTGTACCAAGTTTTAAAGGCTACTGTACGTTAAAATAGACTATTAGCAGTCAGGGCTTAACGTACACAGTATTTTTCTGGCTAAAAATGAAGTGGTACTTGGAGGCCGGTGTCTGATGCGTGTAAGTGACTTGTAATGGGCAGCATGGTGGTCAGTATTAGCAGAGATAATATTACCAAGCAGCTGTTTTTATTCCAGAACTACCAGTCAGTTTTTAAATGACTGCATTAATCAGAAATAGTTTTCTTTTCATCAGTAGCTACTTCCCATGTGAACTGTTATGGATTTGGATTATTTTTATGGACTTAAGTCAGAGAGAGTAGATGAGTCTGTTTGCTAGGGAAAAAAAAACACTTCTCAGGCTGACCATTGAGCGCTGATAAAAGTGATAAAAAAAAAGTTTTCCTGAAGCATTTAGCCTCAATAAAGTGTGATGAACAAAAGACACTTTTATAAAATTCTGGGTTATTAAACTGTGACTTTAAAATCAGGACATCAGTGAAAACAGACAATACTAATAATCAAAAATATGAATGTTTCTTTTCAGTAAAACTTATTTGTGTGCCTCTGCCTGACACAGTGCACAGTTTAAATACTGCATGCTGGTTTTTATTCAGTGCAGATGTTTGTTGATCAGGTAACAGTACAGAGAGAGAAACTCATATGGCCTAATATTACAGCACTGATGTGCTCAGACACAAACAGCTAACAGCTATTGAACTGACTGACAGCTGATCCAGATGTGATCAGGTCTGAACGACACCTCCCTAAAACTCCTTCCCTTCATAACCGCTAGTTCCTGGACATTTTTAGACATAAAAAAAATGTCGGCAAATTTACAAGTTGCACACGTGCAAGTGGCTGCCAAATATGCTTGCGCTGTCTCAAGGGTCGCTGCAAAAAGCGACCATTTGGTCGCAGTCTGGAGCCCTGTACAACAAATGACACACCCAAATATGCTCATAATGTCAAATGTTATCTTCAAACAAACAATGTGAATTCTAGAATCTTGGCCTTCTTTCTCTACTCTCCTTCTCTCTCACTCCATCCCTCTGTTTCTCTCCCTCTTTGTTCCCACCCTACTCTCTCTTCCAGAACAGAGACAGAAAACCAAGAAGTACAGACAGAAGAGGAGTTGATCTTGACTTCCTGGTTCGTGACACAAAGTAGAGAGATTAAGGTATCTCTCTCTCTCACTCAAGCACACACACACACACACAAAGAAGGAATACATCCACTCTGTCGGCATATTTAACATGATATTATTCACTGCTACGCTGTCTAAGTGATTGAACATGGTGCGCAACTCTGGAAATAGAAAATTAATATGTGGAGGACAGTGTTGATATTGTGGCGGCCCGCCAAAAATAAATGACTGTTTGGTAACACTGGTATTAGAAATAGCATATAGATACTGCTCACTACACACAGTATTTTATATAGGCCCCTTTACTTTTATGTTTCAGAGGCTGTAAGAAAATGCTCCCTCCAGCCAAGTCCTCAGGAGTCTGAAGTTGAGGATGAGATTAAGGTGTAGCTACGGAATTCAACAGACAGCGGGTGGACGAATGGAGCGCTAGCAAGAGACTTTGGGGGAAGAGTGAGCTTTGCCAATCAATACATCACCTCAATTGAAGTATGGACATGTTAGCAGCACACAAAAATATATTTTCAGCATCAGAGGTCAGAGTTTTTGCAGTTTTTGCTTTTTCTTTGTTTGAAGTATGGGCTGAAAAATGTGCCACTAGTAACTGAATTTGAATCATTCATATTTGAATTTTGACTGCAGTTCCTCTCATGTTCCGTTGACCATGTTTAGTAGGAAGAGCTAGGGGGTCACGAACAATAGATATCAATAGATCACCAGGTGATTTCACTGATTACCTCACCTTGTATCAGAAAGGAGGAACCAATCAGTGAAATCACCTGGTGGAGGTTTCGGTTGGCCAAGCCTCTTGGCCCTCCATGGCACCAGTTTGACAACCCTGTCTTAAATGAATAAGGCTGTAATGTGCAGAGTAGAACATTTTTCTTTCAGTGTAATGTTTTTGTATTTAATAAATGAATTGATTGGAATCCTTTTGACTATTGTACATTTTTGACAATGCATACATCAATGACTACATCCACTTCAGATGTATGGAACTCCCAAAGGAAACTACACTACTAGCTGAAATACATTTATGTGTGGAACTGATTTATTGTTTTAGATTAATAGGGGGATTTAACTGCAAAATCAGTGTGGGCCTAGCGAGGGCAGTGAGGGCTTCCTGAAGGCTAGGTAAAGCCTGCCTGCTGTGCGCCCTCTAGCCAGCCCTAAGTGGGCCCATACAGGGCCAGTGCAGGCTTCCTTAGGGGTTAATGAGGGCTGCCCATGGGGGACCAGCACTGAGGGGCCAACATTTTGCCAATGAGCAAATTCTGAGGGACCTTAAGGCGGCCCTAAGTGGGCTTGTAAAGGGCCATTGCAGGCCTGTTTGCTGGGCCAGCATCCCATGCTGTTTATGCTGGTCACCAGCATGGGATGCTGGACCAGCATAACCAGCATGGGATGCTGGTCACCAGCATGGGATGCTGGACCAGCATAACCAGCAATGGGATGCTGGTCACCAGCATAACCAGCATGGTTATGCTGAAAGTGTCAGACTCTCAGTGCATGCGGCCAAAATAAAATCAAAATAATAATATACTTTGTGTGTTCAGCTAATGTATGTGTGTAAGTGGTGTGTGTGTTAAGACTGTGACTCTGTACCGCGTCCGGTACGAGAAAAGTTTTCCAACTGACTTTATATCAGTAAGAGGGAGCAGACGGTAAAAAAAAAAAAAAAAAACGCTGTGTCGTCAGTGAGAGACGCGACGCCAGTCGCATTCAGCCCTAACCCCTGACCCTAACTCTGCTCAAAAGCAGCGCGTCTGTTACCAACCAAGTTTAGCAGAAACTCTACTGACTATCAGTGATTACAGACCGAGGGAAGAGCGAGCTGGAAAAAACCTGAAGCAACTGAAGAGAGACGCGACTGACACCTGAGTGAGTGACAGCTGATGTTGTCCCTGTGTGTGTGTGTGTGAGCGGGGCACACGGCGTAGGGGAGGGGCGCTGTGTGTGACTGGCCTATCACACAGCGTGGACACAGTCAGCTACCTAATGAAGATTTTCATTCATCACGAGCACGGATATTGACTCATATTACTCGGATCATACTCATACTCGGCAAAAGTGCTATATCCGTACCGGATACTCGTTTCAGCCGAGTATCCGGCTCATCCCTAGTATTTTCCCCTGGAGTTTCCAGCATGTCATCGTGTGACTATTGTTAACTTTGTGAATTATTACCGTGACGTTGTAGCTTGTTAGCGTTAGCTAGCGCTAGCATGCTAGCTAACGCGAACATGCTAGCTAATGTGTATGTGTACGGCGGCTCGCTCAACTTCGTCGGTCGCTTTGATAAGATAGCGATCTGGAAATCCCACAATCTAGTGTGTTTGAGGCGAGCAGACGATGGCGTGTTCTTAATTTTCATAATTCGTCCAGATCATCTATGTATTTTCTTTTTCTCAGACATTTAAGGTTAATTTATTTACCTGACATGTTTCTGCGTTTGACTTTTTGGAAGGTCTGCTGACCGCTCGCCCCCTGCAGGATGCCGCTCCAGGTGTGGGAGAGCATATATGCTCCCTCGTCCCTGTTGATGGTCCTCGGGCCTCGCTTCCTGATCTCAATTGCTTCCCTGATCCAGCGCTGGTGTTTATTTTCTTCCGTGCGGATGACTCTGGCCTTTTCCCAGTCCATGACATGGTTTTCCCGTTTACAGTGATCCGTTATAGCTGATTTGTAGTTTTCTTGTTGTGCCTTTTCTTTTTTTGTTCTTGTTTGTCTTGTCGCTGTCTCCTTCTCACATTCCTTCTTGTGTTCCGTTTTCCTTGTGATGAACCTCCTCCCTGTCTCCCCGATATATGTTTTATTGCATGACTGACACGGAATTTCGTATATGGTATTGCATTTGTTTTCCGGTTGTATTCTGTCCTTGGGGTGAACCAGTGCCTGGCGGAGAGTTGTGTGTGGTTTGACCGGCGTGTTGATGTTGTGTTTTTTAAATGCTCTTTGGATGCGCTCTGTGATCCCCCTGACATACGGTAATGTGACGGCTCCTCTGTGTTCTTGTTTACTTTTTTGTTTCTTCTGCTTCTTCTGTGTTTTGCTGTTTCTGACCTGTTGTGCACCTTTTTCTATTGCCCACTGTGGATACTGGCATGTCCTCAGTGCGTGTTGTATGTGTTTTTCCTCCTGTGTTCTATCCTCCGGGTCCGTGATTATTGTTGTGCGCTCGTGTAGTGTCCTGACGACCGATAACTTGTGCACTGTGGGATGTTCTGATGTCCAGAGAAGATATTGATCAGTGTGTGTGGGTTTTCTGTGTACTTTTATTTATTTATTTTTTTTTTCCCACAATCTGTTTATTAGAATTTTCCAAAGTGGGTAGAAAGACAAAACAATACAGTAATGCAAAATATGACAAATAGTACAAACCAGAACAGAGACCAAAACAAAAACCAAGGATACAAAAGAAAGTTAGTGACACAGAAAAAAAAAAAAGACAATCATAATAAAATGATAAAATGATATTTGCTGGTCAGCCTGCAACTTAACGCAACTTTACATTAGTACGGTTATGACACTGTTATCTGTCACTCAGGGACACACTGAAAGTCCAGTTCACGTATATATCTAAAGAAGGGGTCCCAAGTCTTGTAGAACCTTGTCAGGGAGCCCCTCAAAATGCACCTGATTTTTTTCTAGCTTGACAAAGTTAAGAACTTCCCTTAGCCACAGTGTGTGCGAAGGAGGTGTTGGAGACTTCCACTTGAGCAGTATCAAGCGTCTGGCAAGTAGAGTGACAAAGGCTGTAAGCTTTGTCTCCAAGGAAGAGATTGATACTTTGGGAGGAGTCACACCAAATAACGCAATCAACGGATTAGGTTCAATCAATTTCCCAGTGATTTTAGACAATGACCCAAAAATTTCCACCCAATATGACTGTAAAGTCGGACAAGACCAGAACATGTGAGCATGATTGGCCGGTGCTTGGTGACATCTCTCACAAATTGGGCTCACATCTTTATAAATTTTAGAGAGCCTAACCTTTGTGAAGTGGGTGCGATGTAAAATTTTAAATTGCATCAGCCCATGTTTTGCACAAATAGATGATTTATGTACATTTGTGAGGGCATCCTCCCAAGGCTCCTCAGGGATCTCCTCTCCCAGTTCCTCCTCCCAGAGTACTTTAATAGAATTTAAAGAAACTAAGCGTAGGGAATGAATCTGATCATATATGTAGGACATTGTTCCTTTAAGAACAGGTACTGGCTTAAGGAAAGTGTCAAAAGCTGTATTAACGGGTAAGCTGGGAAATTGGGGAAACCTACTAATAACAAAACTACGAATCTGAAGATATCTGAAGAAGTGGTGTTTGGGTAGAAGAAATTTTTCTGCTAACTGTTGAAAAGATGCAAAGGTATTATCGATATAAAGATCTTTAAACATTTTGATGCCTAGGTTAAACCAAATATTAAATGCGCCATCTTTTAAGGATGGAGGAAAGACATGATTTGCGGTTATTGGGGCTGATATGGAGTATGTCTGAAAACCAAAATAGCGTCTGAACTGATTCCAAATTCTCAGGGAAATTTTGACAATTACATTTTTTGAATAATCTGAAGTAGTACTCTTAATAGGAGAATGAACTAGTGCTGGAAGTGATACTGGTCCGCAGGAAGCAGCCTCCAATTTGAGCCAAACAGGAGGGAATTCATATGTGTCAAACTGTAGCCAGTAATGTATATTTCTAATATTTGCTGCCCAGTAGTAGAACTGTAAATTGGGTAGAGCCATTCCTCCCAATGTTTTTGATCTCTGTAAAAATTGCTTGCTTATCCTTGGTGTTTTTTTGGCCCAAATGAATTCTAAAATAATGGTATCAATTTTACGAAAAAACTTTTGTGAAAGGAAAATCGGTAAACACTGAAATAAATATACAAACTTAGGAAGAGTTTTCATCTTCACAGCAGTGATTCTGGCAACTAAAGACAGATTCAATACTGACCAGCGGTCAAAGTCCTCTTGTACCTGAATTATAAGGGGGGAAAAGTTAGCACTATAAAGGTCTTTGAATTTTTCAGTTACCTGAACGCCTAGGTAAGTGAAACCATGCTTTGCAATTCTAAATGGGAGATTATGTAGTGGATATTCACGTGCTGCCTTATTTAAGGGGAATAACTCGCTTTTATTTAGGTTCAATTTGTAGCCGGAAATAGCACCAAATGAAGAGAGGACGGATAGAGCTGCAGGAACAGAAACTGAGAGATTAGATATATAAAGAAGAAGATCATCTGCGTAAAGCGAAACCCTCTGCTCTGCTCCACTCCTGAAAATGCCTGTAATATTTGGGTCACAACGAAGCGCGATGGAGAGGGGCTCGATGGCAAGAGCAAACAAGAGGGGACTCAAGGGGCATCCCTGCCGAGTGGAACGATGGAGGGGAAAGTATTCTGACTGGGTGTTATTTGTCCTCACTGAAGCAAGGGGGGACGAATATAGCAACTTCACCCAGGAGATAAAGTACTTGCCAAAGCCAAATTTCTCTAAGGTGTAAAAAAGACAGCCCCACTCCACGCGATCGAAGGCCTTTTCTGCATCCAAAGATATTACAACTTCTGGCACAGAGGACATGGAAGTATGATAGATTGTATTAAAAAGTCGTCTTAAATTAAAGAAAGATTGTCTATTCTTAATGAATCCCGTTTAGTCATGAGAAATAATAGAAGGTAGTACAGTTTCTAGACGAAGGGCAAGCATTTTTGACAGCAACTTAAAATCCACATTTAGCAAACTGATTGGGCGATAAGAGGAGCAGGCAAGAGGGTCTTTATTCTTTTTTAAAATAAGGGAAATAGAGGCTTGATTGAGAGTTGGGGGTAAACTATTAGATTTAAATGATTCGTTAAACATATCAATCAAAAGAGGGGCTAATTTGTGTTGAAATTTCCTATAAAACTCTATCGGGTAGCCGTCTGGTCCTGGGCACTTACCAGATTGCATGGAAGTAATAGCAACAAAAAGTTCGTTAATGGTTATTGGACTCTCTAACTTTTTGACCATATCAGGATGGACCTGAGGAATGCTGAGTGTAGTAAAAAAATTATCGAAGTCTTGTGTGTTCGATTTGGATTCAGATTTGTAAAGCGAAGCATAATAATCTTTAAATTCATCATTAATTCTTTTGTGGTCTATTGTAATACCTGAGGATGTTTGAATTTGAGGGATTTGATGGGAAGAAGTGGTCTGCCGTAGTTGGTGGGCCAGTAGTCTGCCAGCTTTGTCACCCTGTTCGAAGTAATTACTACGGGATTTAAGGAGTAATTCAGCTGCATGGTCTGCTGTTAATGTATTGAATTCAGATTGTAGCGAAAGGCGTTCTTTGTAAACATCTGGGGTTAGCGAAGAAGAATAGAGGCTATCCAGTTGAGCTCTACGCTTTGTTAGATCTGCTAACTTTTCCCTCCTCTGTTTGTTCTCATGACTTACATAAGAGATAATTTGCCCTCTAATGTAAGCTTTGAGTGTTTCCCACAATACAGATACTGAGATATCAGGGGTCTTATTTATACTCAAAAACAAGTCAATTTGGTTCGAGATCAGTTCTACAAAATTTTCATCTGAAAGTAAACGTGTATTAAAACGCCAAGGGGCTCGTACATGGTCATAACCCTTAAAGTAAATACTCATAACGACAGGGGAGTGATCAGAAATTACTGTAGGTTCATAAGAGCATGTACTTACTAAAGGAAGGATTCTATTATCTATCAGGAAATAGTCTATACGAGTAAACGTATGGTGCACATGAGAGAAAAAAGAGTACGCTTTACTTGTGGGATTAAAAAAACGCCAGGGATCTGAGACTGCAAATTCATTCATGAAGGTTTTAACTGTCTATGCGGATCTTGAAGGTGTGGTAATTTTTGTGGAAGATCCGTCCAGCTCTGGGCTGAGCCAACAATTAAAGTCGCCTCCTAAAATAAGAAAATGCGAAGACATATCAGGAAGTTTAGAAAAAACCTGCTTAAAAAAGTCTGCATTATCCCAATTGGGGGCGTACACATTTACTAGTAGGACTGGAGTATCATACATCTTGCCAGTGACAATTAAGTATCTGCCATTTGGATCATATACTACATTAGAACACACAAAAGGTACCGATTTATGTAACAGAATGGCTACCCCCCTGGATTTGCTGTGGAATGATGAATAATATGCCTGACCAATCCATCCACTCCTAATTCTTGGAAAGACAGATGGTTTTAGGTGAGTTTCTTGGAGGTAGACTACTTGAGCACCCAAATGTTGAAGATGGTTCACAACCTTGCTGCGCTTTATAGGGGAGTTTAATCCTTTACAGTTCCAACTAATGAACTTAAGTGCATTTCCATCAGGATGTTGAATTAACCTGGGCTGGACCATTTAGGAGTAATAAGTAAGAATAGAGATATCAGTGGCACTGACATGCAAACCAGCGTTACAGTAGATTTTGAAATTGCAATGACCGGCGACACAACCAACAAAAACAAAAAACACAAGGACAATAAATACAAAAAACCCACAACCCCCTCCCACCCCAGCACAGACATCTCCCCAAATGAGATGCGTGCAAAAACCTCTTTGAACATCGTAAATCCGGAACACTCCGTGGTAGCTCTAACAAGAAATCAAGAGTGCTACCTGAGATACTATGTGACTAATACAGAATTAACAAATGTGCATTGCACAACTCACTGGATTCACAACAACATTTCTGGGTTAACAAGCAGTAACCACAAAATCAGATCAGGTTATCTAGATCAGGCTAAACAGTATAAGTAGTGCAGTATCATTGTACCTAAGGGGATCAGGAAGTGAGGAAAAAAATAAATAAATAAATAAATAAATAAATAAATAAAATAAAATAATAATAATAATAATAATAATAAATCACGTGGGTCGAGCAAGGCCTCTAAGAGATGTAGGACTCATTAATGTAAACAGTGTAATTTGAGCCTAAGTTAGGTTTTGTTCAAGAAGAGAGAAAAAGAAAAGTAAGAGAGAGAGAGAGACAGGTTAAAAAAAGATGAAACAAAACAAGCAAACAAACAAAACTGCGGAATATAGTCCAATGTAAGCAGTTCAACTTCAGTCGGGGGGTGGGGGGGGGGTGGGGGTGGGGCCGGCTTTGGTCCAGCTGGGTTCAGGAAGCAAATGAACCACAATCATATGCATACCATTTGCATATGTATCTGGAGAAATTTCAATCTCACTACTTTTAACGGTTCAGTTCTGGTTGAGCTGGGTTTCAAAGACACACGTCCAAAAAAAAAAAAAAAAAAAACTGGGGGGGGGGGGGGGGGGGGGGGGGGGGAGAGGCACCCGGGCTACAGTGTGTGATAAAGAAAACGGTCCAGCAGGGTTCAGAAGTCCAAGCTAAGTAAGGACAGCAGGAAAAAAGGGGGGGGGGGGGGGGGGGACGATCCACCTTAATGTAAATAGTTCAGCACATATTGAAAGAGTGACCGCCTACTTACAGTTCTTATTAACAAAGTCGGTGGCCGCGGTGGGATCCTCAAACCTGTGAGATGTCCCATCTGGCATGGTGATTTTGAGTATTTCTGGGTACAGAAGGCCAAATTTCACATCAGGACGGGAGCGTAGCATGCGCTTAGTTGCGCCAAACGCAGCTCGCTTCTTGGCAACGGAGGATATGTAATCAGGGAATACAGAGATCCTCTTGCCTTGATGAAGAAGGGGAGACATTTCCCCGGCTCGTTGTAGGATCAGGCTCCGGACGTGGTAGAAGTGTACCCTCACAACAAAGGGCCTGGGTGGGCTTCCCTCTTTGGGCTTCTCTCGCAGGGTTCGGTGGGCGCGATCCAGTAGGGGCTTCTCCTCCAGTCCGAGCAGGTCTTGGAGAAGCTGGGCAATGAAATCAGTGGGACGGGGTCCCTCCAAGCCCTCCGGAACACCCATCACGCGTATATTATTTCTCCTGGACCTACTTTCCAGATCCTCGCACTTATCATCCAGGCGTTTCACTTGTGCGGTTAGCATGCTAACTGTGACTTCTAGCTCACTCAGTCTGGCGCTGTGATCGGTGGCCGCACGCTCCAGCTCTCGCACCGTCCCCTCATGAGCATCCACAGTCCGCTGGAGTGGCTCAATCGAGCTTTTCAGCTCTTGTCTCACAGACGATATTTCAGACCGCAGGCTCGTAGACAAAGCATCAATTTTCCCAAATATGTCGCTCTTAAGCAAATCCATCATGGACTGTAGCAGTGGAGCATCCAGGATGCTAGTAGCATCAGCAGCCTCTGTCATCGGCGTAGCCGGGTCAACGGAGTGCGATGTTTTGCGGCCCGCCCTCGCGGTTTCTTGCTTTGGACGAAGATTTGACATTTTGGTCGGTCAAAAATCAGATAAATTGAGCTAGAAGATTATCCAAGACTGTTGTAAATTATCCCAAACTATTAGTAAGCCGAACTGTGCAATGAAAAAGTTTATTTAAATCACATTTTCTCGGAGCAGAGAGGGGACACGTCTATACTCTTCTGTGCTCCATAGCACCCCCCGTACTTTTATTTTGATGTCTCTGTTGTCTGTGTGATGTCTTCAAGTACAAAAATGATATTGATTGTTTTATTTCCTCTTCGTGTGTGAATTTGATGCTGCCAGTGGTGTCTATGGTGTTGAGATGATCCGTGAGCTGTTGTGTGTGTCCTGTCTTCACTTTCTCCAGGATGTCATCCACATATCGTTTCCATAGTGATGGTTTGTATTCCTCCGGTGCTGTCGACAGTGCTTTTTGTTCCAGGTCCTTCATGAAGAAACCACACATAATGGCTGATAGTGGGTCCCCCATGGCAAAACCTTCCTTTTGACTGTAAATGGTGTTTCTGAACTGGAAATATGTGGATGTGGCGATGAAATCAAGGAGTTGAGTGATGTCCTGTACTGTTAGGTTTGTGCGTCTCTTGAGCGTTCTGTCCGCTTTGAGCCTGTCCTGTACTATCTGTATGGTGGCCTGCGTGGGTGTTTTTGTGAAGAGGGATATGACGTCGTGTGATATTAGCACTGTCAAAATTTGACAGGTTGGTCACGCCTTCCAAAAAACAACAGCTGATAAAGATGCGTCACACCAACACCCAGTGACACTCTGATGAAGGCGGAAGTCAAACGCCGAAACATGTCAGGTAAATAAATTAACCTTAAATGTCTGAGAAAAAGAAAATACATAGATGATCTAAGTAAGAGAAGACATAATGAACTCAATCAAACATAATTCGTCCAGGTTCGGAGTGCGGGCCTCACATTACACATTACAACGCGCTCAAGCGCGATTGCCCCCGGTATGTGTGTCATCACGTTGAAATACGACACATGCATGGCCCGACGTCATCATTAATCAATATAGGCCTAGTTCAAATACATTCATCATGTCTTCCTTTTATCTAAAAGACGTTTTTGTAAGCTACCTTGTAATCAGACATGGGATGTTTATTTACCTTAAGTTTCGGAGGTAACTTTCTCCTTCAGAAAGGTCCAACTGACAGCCGGAGCGGCACCTGTTAGATCCGGCAGACTTGACCTGACCGTGTGGCCGTGCACTGTGCGGTGCCAGCCAGTGCCGGCCGGCATCAGGTCTGCTGAATCTGACTGAATCTGCACCATGCACACAGACTGCCGTAGGCTACTTTCATTATAAACCGACTTTTGTTTATACGCGGTTGCAGCAGCACAGCTGACAACACAGACAACATGGTTGATTATTGATTGCGCAATGCGGCGATTCGCCAGTAATCGCACTGCGTGCATTAAACGATTTTGCGGAGGCAAGAGGAAAGTTGCATGATTTGCACCGTATCCACGTTCGCGCTGCGTACGTGACCGTGCATGTGCTAGAGCATGAACGCTTGGGCGCGGTACAAACTTTGTAATGTGAGTAGCCTCTAACTCATTCATTTCATTTATTTAGATGTAATAAAAATGTCTTAAACTTCATTAAATTTGTAATTAAAAAATTAGCTGATACCTTGTCCATTTGACATGGTACACTTTACACTTTAGCACACTAACCACTTTCTCCATTATCTATTCAGATTACCTGCCTGGCATTAGTCGGAGGGTCCAACTCGGACATGATGATCCAGCGAATGCTATCCTCTACCGTGACAAACAGTCTAGCTGTGGACTGCATGTTTGGTGAGCCTGCATCTCAAAAAACTATTGAAGTTAATTTATGTGTATTTTAAATTTGATTATCACAATTAAACAAGATTGGATGCGTTTTCCTCACCATGAAATGAAACATAATCTACATAGATAAAAGAGTCATTCCATGGTGAGGGAGATGCATCCATTCTTAAGGCCGAGTGAAAATCTAGTACAGTAAAAACTACACTGCCTCTCTCTCTCGCTCTCTCTCTCTAGATAGATATATAGACACACACACCTTTATAACAAGTCTCTTTTTTTTTTTTTAGCGGCTGTTCGCCAATTTGACCACAAGTTGCTGGAATTCTCATACAGCGAGACTGTGAAGAAGTGGCTACATTATCCACCAGAGAGGAGTGGTGGAGTACCAAGGAAAGAAAAGAATTAGTTGTTTTCCTATCTGTTTTGTTCATGTTGAACTGGGTCATATAGTTCCTAAGGATTACCTGTTGAGCTGCAGTGGAAGTATAGTAACAAAAAGAGGGACTATAAAAACTGTTACCTTGAAAGATATTTGGCTTGTTCAGCCCATGTCAGTTTTCATTTAGGCACTGGACTATTGCTTTAGAACTGTTTTTTGTTGTGGACTTCCGGTGGCGCCGAGCACAATATGGCAGCATAGACAACGAGCTCCAGCAGTGGCCTAGCAAAATCCCCCCAATTCAAGAAATAACACTTTGAAACAGCTTGATACTGCACAGAAATGACCGGGGGAAAACGAGGAAAAGGTAGTCAAACACGAAGAAGGGACCCAGAGCGAGATACGGAGGGAGAAATGGACTCGGATGAAAGTGACACACGTAAAGATGGCGACCATGGCGGAAAAAACACTTCACTCGATTCCATTTGGATGGTAATGGACGAAGTCATGTCTAAAGGGATGTGTAAACTCCAGTCTGAGGTGAAGAAGGAACTCGCTGAACTCCGCTCGAGTTTCTGTGATGATATGAGAAAACAAATGGAAGAACTATCCTCCGACATCAACCAGAAACTACAAGAAGCGACTGGACAAATCGAGGGAGCGATCGAGCGCTTGGGAGAGGTGGAGGATAGAATGGCAGATTTGGAAAAGTGGGAAACGGGTGTTAAGGATGCCCTCATTCAGCTACTGAACAACCAGCAGACTTTGCAAAACAAAATCATCGACTTGAAGGGAGCTCTAGGCGCAATAATATTCAAATCTACGGAGTGACAGAAAATGTGGAGGGCTCCTCCATCGCCAAATGGGTCGAAAATATGATAAAGACTGAGTTAGGAGACACATTGGGTCTCGGGCAGACGGACGACCTGGGCATCGAACGTGCACATCAGTCACTCGCCCCACAGCCACCCACAGGAAGGCCACCACGCTCCATCGTGGTCCGCTTTCTACAATTCTCAGTCAAAGAGAAAATCCTGAGTGCGGCCTGGAAGAGGGAGATTCGCGTTCAAGGCCAGCGTGTGTATTTCGACCACGACTACACAGAAGAGGTGATGAAAAAGAGAAAGGAGTACATCCCGATCAAAAAGAAGCTGAAGGAAAAAGGCATTCGCTTCCAAACTCCACTGACCAGGATGCCCGTCCACTTCAACACCGGAGCAGTCACCTACCACACCGCGGCACAAGCAGCAGAGGACCTAACAAAACGGGGTTTTACCTTTGATGAGTCCTTCCACCCGAAAAAGACGTCGGACATAACAGAGGAAACCCTGCATAATCTCATGCAATGGAACACAGTAGGAGCAAGCAGACGCGAGAGCAGGAAAGATCGCCAGGAACAAATTCGAGAGAAGCTCAGGGGATTCCGCAGGGCAGCTCAAACCGACGACACAATGGATGGGTAAAATATTCCCCCCTCCTCACTAGTGGGACCTGAGTAAGTTATGTAATCATTAATCTGGCACTGAGACTTATTCTGTTAACATCTTCAAAGGAAAGAACTACCTTTCTCTAATGGATAGTTTGTAGCCATAAAGAGGCCATTGCTTACAGAAAGTGTGCCACAACCTTTTTTTTTTTTCTTCACATTCTTCTTGCTGAGGGGCCCCACTTAGTGGCCTGTTCCCCTCATTACAAAAGGTGAAATGTCAACTTTTACATTGGAAGTTCTGTTTGATACAGTTGTTCACTTATTGTATTATAGTTCATGTAGTTTCTTTGTTCCATTTGATGTTTACTTTCTGAGGTCAGGATTTGGATGTCAAAGACACAGTGTTCTTGGAGTGGGTTGAATGCACGGTCTATATTACAATATACTTTCATTGAACGTTAATGGGCTAAATAATCCAATTAAGAGGAGCAAAATGATAGCAAAAATGAAAAAGGAAAAGATAGATATTGTACTCTGGCAAGAAACACATCTGCCTCCGACCGAACATGAGAAACTGAAGAAATTGGGCTTTAGAAATGCTTTTTTCTCTTCTTATAAAAATGGCAAAAAGAGAGGAGTTGTCATACTGATTTCAAATTCCCTCAATTTTGAATGCGTATCGGAGATAAAAGATAAAGATGGCAGATTTGTTCTTGTTAAGGGTAAGCTGGAACATAAAGAGGTAACCTTTCTTAATGTATATGCCCCTCCCCCTGGAAATGATGTGGCTTTTTTAAAAAAGTGTTTGACTTAATAGCATCAGAAACCTATGGTACCCTAATTTGTGCAGGAGACTTCAACATGCTTCTTAACCCTAGACTCGATACAACTAATAAGAACAGGAAAAAGAACTCTGCAGAGAAAATGGTTGTCAAGATTCTTCAGGACCTGGGATTAATAGATGTATGGCGAAACATACACAGATGTGAAATGGGGTATACTTTTCATTCAACTCGTCACGGGGCTTACTCCAGGATTGATTATTTTTTTATGTATAACAGAGATCTACATAGAGTAAAGAATTGTAGAATAGGCCAAAGGGATGTCTCAGACCACTCGGGGTGTATTTGACCTTAGATTTAGAAAACAAACAGAAAAACACAGTATGGAGGTTAAATACCAGCCTGTTAAATGACCAAACATTTATAAAGGAAATGACCACACAGTTTAATCTATATATACAGGAAAATGACAAAGGAGATGTAAATCCAACCATACTTTGGGACGCTGCCAAGGCAGTACTTAGAAGATCCATTATAGCTAAGACATCACTCCAAAAGAAACAAAAGAACAAAAAGTTATTTGATTTACAAGAACAGCTTAGGAATTTAGAACAGATACACAGTAGTAGGAGGGATTCTATTACCCTAGCAAAAATGAAACCAATCAGGCAGGAAATTGATAAAATACTTAGTGAAGAAATAGAGAAAAAATTAAAGTTTATGAAACAGAGGTTTTACAAGGCAGGCCCAAAAGCTACAAAATTACTAGCCTGGAGACTTAGAAAGCAACAGGCGGAGAGGGCAATTTATAAAATTAAAGACGCTGTTACTAATAAGATAACAAATACTCTAGATGGGATCCAGAGGGCCTTTGAAACTTATTACAAATCTTTATACACACAATTAGACAAAACTAACAGAGACACAATTGAAAAATTTCTAAATTCATTAGATCTTCCTTCACTTGGTGTTGAACAAAACAAGGTGCTTACCTCCAGAATCACACTCGAAGAAATTGACAAAGCAATCTCAAGTCTTAATAGTAACAAAACACCAGGCACCGATGGGTTCCCACCCGAGTGGTACAAGGCTATGAGGAAAACACTGTTACCTCTACTTGAGACCTGTTTTAACTCTATTCTGAAAGAGGGTGCCTTGCCTCCATCTTGGAGTGAAGCTTTTATATCGGTCATTCCAAAAGAGGGTAAGGATAGGACTGATTGTTCAGGGTATAGACCTATCAGTGTTTTGAACACTGACTGTAAACTCTATGCCTCCATATTGTCTAAAAGGCTGGAAGCTGTGATGCCTTTCTTAATCGATGAAGACCAGACAGGTTTCATAAAACACAGGCAAACCCACGATAATATAAGGAGAGCCCTTCACACTATTCACCAAATTAGAAAAAGAAAAATCTGTTCAATTATGCTTAGTTTAGATGCTGAAAAGGCTTTTGACTCGGTGGGGTGGGAATTTTTATTTTTAGTTATGAATAGATTTGGTTTTAGTAAAGATTTTATACGCTCAATACAAACACTCTACACTTCCCCTACAGCAAGAATCAAGGTCAATGGTAGTCTATCTAACCCCATATCCATACAACGTGGCTGTAGACAAGGCTGCCCAGTCAGCCCTCTCCTTTTCAATCTTTTCATAGAACCGTTGGCCCAAGCAATTAGACAAGAAACATCATTAGAGGGTATTTATATAGGAGGTGAAGAGTATAAAATTTCATTGTATGCGGATGATGTGCTGGTCACAGTCAAGGATCCTGGCTCCAGTGTACCGTTGTTGATGGATATTTTGAAAACATATGGGCAATATTCAGGATATGTCATTAATATGCACAAAACACAAGCTTTGATATTTCACTTTACCCCCACACAAGAACTCATACACTATATTACCAAAAGTATTCGCTCACCTGCCTTTACTCATACTATGAACTGAAGTGCCATCCCATTCCTAACCCATAGAGTTCAATATGATGTCGGTCCACCTTTTGCAGCTATTACAGCTTCAACTCTTCTGGGAAGACTGTCCACAAGGTTGAGGAGAGTGTTTATAGGAATTTTTGACCATTCTTCCAAAAGCGCATTGGTGAGGTCACACACTGATGTTGGTCGAGAAGGCCTGGCTCTCAGTCTCCGCTCTAATTCATCCCAAAGGTGTTCTATCGGGTTCAGGTCAGGACTCTGTGCAGGCCAGTCAAGTTCATCCATACCAGACTCTGTCATCCATGTCTTTATGGACCTTGCTTTGTGCACTGGTGCACAGTCATGTTGGAAGAGGAAGGGGCCCGCTCCAAACTGTTCCCACAAGGTTGGGAGCATGGAATTGTCCAAAATGTTTTGGTATCCTGAAGCATTCAAAGTTCCTTTCACTGGAACTAAGGGGCCAAGACCAGCTCCTGAAAAACAAGCCCACACCATAATTCCTCCTCCACCAAATTTCACAGTCGGCACAATGCAGTCTGAAATGTACCGTTCTCCTGGCAACCTCCAAACCCAGACTCGTCCATCAGATTGCCAGATGGAAAAGCGTGATTCATCACTCCAGAGAACGCGTCTCCACTGCTCTAGAGGCCAGTGGCGGCGTGCTTTACACCATTGCATCCGACGCTTTGCATTGCACTTGGTGATGTGTGGCTTGGCTGCAGCTGTTCGGCCATGGAAACCCATTCCATGAAGCTCTCTGCGTACTGTACTTGGGCTAATCTGAAGGTCACATGACGTTTGTAGCTCTGTAGCAACTGACTGTGCAGAAAGTCGGCGACCTCTTTGCACTATGCGCTTCAGCATCCGCTGACCCCTCTCCGTCACTTTACGTGGCCTACCACTTCGTGGCTGAGTTGCTGTTGTTCCCAAACGCTTCCATTTTGTTATAATAGAGCTGACAGTTGACTGTGGAATATTTAGGAGCGAGGAAATTTCACTACTGGATTTGTTGCACAGGTGGCATCCTATGACAGTTCCACGCTGGAATTCACTGAGCTCCTGAGAGCGGCCCATTCTTTCACAAATGTCTTGTTTCACAGTCTGCATGCCTGAGTGCTTGATTTTATACACCTGTGGCCAGGCCAAGTGATTAGGACACCTGATTCTGATCATTTGAATGGGTGAGCGAATACTTTTGGTAATATAGTGTAGATAAATATAATTTTAATTGGAACTCATCACACATTAAGTATTTAGGTATTAACATACCAAAAAACATTTCATCACTATACAGCATTAACTATAATTATATCAACCAAAAAATACGTAATGATCTCACTAGATGGAGCCCGCGTACACTTGACTTTGGCAGCAGAATCAGAGCAGTTAAGATGAACATCCTGCCACGAGTGTTGTACTTGTTCCTATCCCTCCCAGTAGAGATTCCTCTAAAACAATTCAGAGTGGGACAAGCATATATCTCGTTTTATCTGGAATAATAAGAAACCCAGGGTGAAATATTCAACACTTCAGTTACAAAAAGAGAAGGGAGGTCTGGCCCTTCCTTACTTAAGGGATTACTATTTGTCAGCCCAGTTGAGACCTTTGGTAAACTGGTGTAATCCTACCTATGTGGCCAAATGGAAGAGCATTGAAACATCTTTAATAGACATACCAATACAGTCATTACTTAGCTGCTCTAGAGATAAAGACGAGTTGTCATTGAGTTTAAACCCAGGGATTAATTTTTCACTTAAAGTGTGGAGGGAAGTAGTTAAGAGATTCCAGATCCAAAAGGAAATAAAGTTGCTTAGCTGGCCAGCTTATGATCCAGATTTCACTCCAGCATCTCAAGACTCTAGGTATAAGCAATGGTCTCAAAATGGAATTACAGCATTCTGCAGAATTGTTACAAATTGGAACCTAGACAGCTTTCAAAATCTATGTCAGATATATGAGTTAGATAAAACTGATTTCTATAGATACTTACAGCTCCGTAGCTATTTTTGGAAGGAGGTAAAAGGTTCAAATCCAAAAGAACTATCAACACTTACCACAATATTTGTTGATGCCTATAATTCAGGAAATAACAAGGGCATAATAAGTAGGTTGTATTCTGTTTTTTTTTATCACTGAATAAACATTCAACAGAGTACATAAAACAAAGGTGGGAGAAGGAAATGCAAATAGAGCTAACTGAAGAGATGTGGACTGATATCTGGGAAACCCAACTTTCTTCCACAAACTCGCTATCTTGGAGAGATTTTTGTTGGAAGAGCGTGGTACGTTGCTTTATCACCCCTAAACAGAAATCGAAACAAACCAGGACTCCATTGCCATGTTGGAGGGACTGTGGGTCTACTATGGTGGACCATGTCTTTTCTCTTCCTTTACCTTGGACTCATTCTGAAGGATTTAAATGCAAGTGATATTTATCTCATAAAGATCTTCATGGCTGCCAGCAAGAAAACCATCACTAGACATTGGCTCCAGAAACATTGCCCCCCAGTGGACACTTTTATAAACATTGTGAACCAGCTGCATCAAATGGAGCAGTTGACTTATAACCTGAGATTACAAAAAGAAAGAGGAGAAAAACTCTGGGGAAAATGGGTACTTTTCTTAGCTCACAAGGACTGATGCATTTTTCTTAGCTCACATGGACTTGCAAATACCCTACTCTAAGATTAATGTGGATTCAATTGTTGTTGTGTGTACTGTGGCCTCTCTGACCTCATGTTCGGTGTTTTTTTTTTTTTTTTTTTACTCTTTTTCCCTTGTAAAAATTACACATAAAAATAAAGTATTAAAAAAAAAGAACTGATTTTTGTTTGGTAAATTTGGAACATTTCTAAACATTTCTTGTTGAGAAATTGCAGAGAGCCCAGTATTTGTAGCTGTTTGGTGAGGCAGCAAAAATGACTTTCAAATTAAAGTACTAAATAAATAGTAATAAAAAGAATGGTCTTTTCTTTTCATTCATCGAGAATGCAGTAAAGCAGCGGTTCTCAACCTGATGTTCAGCAAACCAAATGTGGTCGCAGAGAGGTGCCAGTTGCAAGTGTGGGGTCCCCCAAAAAAATGTCCTTGTAAAATGGGGTCCTGGTATAAAAAGGTTGAGAACCACTGCAGTAAATCATACTTAAAGGCCCATTTCAGCACATTTCAACCTTCATCTGTATGTTTTTAATATGCCTCATTCAAGCCAAAAACAATCACTTTATTTTTTTGGTTGTTGTTAGTTCTGTAGGGGTTGCTCCAAACTTGTCGACCAGTGAAATCAAGCTCACTAATTCTAATAACTGCCATATGTTTGAACCGTAGTGATGTCACTGGTACACAAGTTTGAGCAACCCCTGCAGAACTATATAACACCCAAAAGAGTAAAGTGATTATTTTGGGCTTGAATGAGGCATATTTAAAACCTACAGATGAAGGTTGAAAAGTGATGTAATGGTCCTTTAATAATAACACTGTTGCAATGTAGAATCAATGTAATTTCAATGCATTTATAGATGAATCAATATTGATTCAATGTTCGGATTGATTGACAATTCTACATTATTTCAATGTTGAACATAATGTAGTTGAATAAATATTGAATAAGTGTTGAGACTGATTGAAAATTCAACATTATTTCAATGTTGAACATAATGTAGTTGAATAAATATTGAATCAATGTTGAGACTGATTGAAAATTCAACATTATTTCAATGTTGATCATGACGAGCGCTTTCAATGTTATTTTCAACGTCTGACATCAACATTGATTCAATCTTAAGCCATGACCATATCTCAATGTTGATTCAATGGATTTTTGCTTTCTGGGGTGAGTACAAGAGAAAGGTGGAGGAGAAGCTGTCTGGAGGAAATGCCAGGGAGGCATGGAAAGGTCTCAACATGATGATGGGCAGAGCACAAGAAAAACACAGTATACAACATAATGATCCCATTAAATTTGCAAATGAACTCAATTCCCTCTTCGGGCGCTTTGACCAACGGCAACACACAACAGCACAATTCAACACAACTGCGAATGGAAATGAATCAGTTCAAATAACAACAACTGAGGTGGTGGCTGCTCTTAAGAGGGTGAACCCACACAAGGCTAAAGGACCTGATGGACTAGAAGGGAGAATTCTTAAAGACTGTGCGGAACAGCTGGGTAATGCAATGACTAGACTCTTCCAGCTGTTTATGGACACACAAGCTCAGTTCCAACAATTTGGAAAACATATACAATAATCCCTATTCCTAAGAAATCAGGAGCCAAAGAACTGCAAGAGGAGGATGCCAGCTTGACTTTAATACAAGCAGTAACTGAACATTTGGATAAACCGAAAGCTTGTGCATGGATTTTATTCATGGACTTCTCCTCCGCATTTAATAGTGTAAATACAGACATTCTGTCATGTCTTTCTACTCTGCAGGTAAATTCAGCTATTTTCTTCTGGATAGAAGAATTTCTATATAGCCGACCACAAAAAGTTAAGGTGAATGATTTCATGTCTGACAGTCTTGTTCTAAATACTGGAGTCCCCCAGGGTTGCATTTTGTCACCGATTTTATTTTCAGTTTATACAAATGAAATTAAATGCGACATTGAAAATTTAACATTAGTTAAATATGCAGACAATATGGCCTTGGTGCCACGCCTTACAAATGTACAATAATTAAATGTGTATGTTAGCTATGTAGCAGAACTCACAACACGGTTTGATGACAGCCATCTTCTGCTGAATGTAACAAAACTAAAGAAACTGTCCAACACTCTTTTTAAACCCATTACAATTAAGGGCCAGGAGGTGGAGCAAGTGAGTTCCTTTAAATATCTGGAGACTGTGCTGGACCAATCTTTCACTTTTACAGAGCACGTGGACTACATCTATAAAAAAGCACAGCAAAGACTTTTTCTGCTGCGTAAATTAAGAAGCTTTGAGGTCAGCCAGTGCACCTTAAAAAGAGTATACCAATCTTTAATTGAAAATATACTCACATTCAATATTGTGACTTGGTTTGAGAATCTGACTGTCAAAAACAAGACAAAGCTCTCTAAAGTAGTTACGCTGGGCAGCAAAATCACAGGCTGCAAACAAATTCAACTGTCCCATCACTATGACAGAGCAGTGCAACGGTTGAGTAACAAAATTTTAGATGATTGCAGCCATCCTTTACATTATTGTTTTCAGTTACTCCCGTTAGAGCAGAGGTATAGAGTCCCCAGTGCAAAGAAAAACATTATGAAAAATCATTTGTTCCAGTTGCCATAAAACATCTCAATCAGTAAGAATAACCACCTTTAATATACAACATTCTATGTAAATCCCACCTCAGCACAATGCACTTTATATATATACAGTATTATATTTATTTGAAGCCAGCCTGCTACCCCAGTATGGAACATCTTATTTAAATCCTACCTCAGCACAATGCACTATATACTTACAAGAGTTCAGTTCTTACCATCAAGCTCTTGGCGCTATTTAATGTTGCTCTATTATGATTTATGTTACTTTTTTTTAAATGTGTCTTGTGATGTACTTAGTATGTTTATGTAAATTTGTTTTTAATGTATGCAAGTCGAAGACAAATTTCTGCCCTCTGCACGCAAAAGGTAGACAATAAAGTATTTCTATTCTATTCTATAGTGAACTAAATGGTTTATAATGGTGTCTGGTGTGCTGTTGGTCACATTTACAAGGATACAAGGATACAAGGAAGTTTATTTGTCATTATACAACAGGTTGAATAATGAAATTAAAGTGTGGTTCCCTCTTGATTGATTAATTGATTGTATAGAAAATAAAATTATTAAACATGGAGGAGTGCAGATGGTGCATTTAGTAGTCTCACAGCCTGAGGGAAGAAGCTGCTCTGTAGTCTGGTTGTACGGCAGCGAATACTTAGTGAAAGACTTTAGTGAAAGTTATCACCACAGATTGATAAGACATGGTGTTTACAATAGAATGTACTCGTTCATTCTCAACGTCAAGACGTCAAGACGCCAAAAACAACAGTACAGTGCTGACGGGCGCAGAGCAGCGCGCATGTGCGTAATAATTGTATGACTATACTGCATTATCTTTGCAAGAGTAGTGCATATCAAATGATGTAAGAAAGAGTAAGCTTTGGACTTTAAATTAAAACAAAATCAGATTTTTTAAGACATTCCCACATGCAGTTATGGGCCAATGAAAATGTGACCTGAAAACTTTTTTTTGGATTTGGAGAAGCTGCCATCCAGAAACCGATGCATATATCTGACGAATCATTAATAACAGTCCATGTATGTATCTCAAAGCTCTGAAAAAAATCAAGAAGCTGGGGCAAATACAAAGTTGTTTTCTGAAGGCCCAAACATGGCCGACCACAAAACCTTTTTCCATTTTTGAGGTGCTGGCATGCCTACCAGTTATAATGTATGACTGATGTTTTTGTATATTCTGAGAGAGTAGGTGGAAGTGTATTATCGTACCAAATTTCAGTTTCCTATGTGGTGTAGTTCCTGAGATACTGACACCTGAAAATGGAGGAAAAATAAGGATGCGCCAAAATCGCACCAAAATCGACACATACTCCCCTCACTAAATTGGCCGTATCTCAAAAAGTATTCATCCGAGCAAACTAAAATTTTACAGTGTGCCTATTGGATAAATAAGGAACAACTGGTGAATTTTTCAGAATTTTTTGAGACCCAAGTGCGTGGGATGTCCTGAAAATTTGGTGAAATGACCCATATATATATATTGTTTATTGTTGTTTTTATTTGATATGGACATCACAAATACATTGACACTGTCGCAGTGGACAGACCAGATGCTTTGCTTGGGTGATTATAGCACACGTGCTCATTTTCAACACCAGTCCATAGGCGGCTTTTCTAAAACACACAGAGCATATGATCAGCAATAATAAAAACAGAATTCATGTTCGCAACAGTGATATATATATATATATATATATATATATATATACAGATATAGAGAGAGAGGGCTATAGTATAATATATAATAGAATAGAATATAAGATTATATAGAGATGTGAATATGATAATTATCATTTTATAGTGTTACGATAGAGATATGCTATTATATAATATATATACAGTACAGGCCAAAAGTTTGGACACACCTTCTCATTCAATGCGTTTTCTTTATTTTCATGACTATTTACATTGTAGATTCTCACTGAAGGAATCAAAACTATGAATGAGCACATGTGGAGTTATGTACTTAACAAAAAAAGGTGAAATAACTGAAAACATGTTTTATATTCTAGTTTCTTCAAAATAGCCACCCTTTGCTCTGATTACTGCTTTGCACACTCTTGGCATTCTCTCCATGAGCTTCAAGAGGTAGTCACCTGAAATGGTTTTCACTTCACTTCAGGTGTGCCTTATCAGGGGTAATTAGTGGAATTTCTTGCTTTATCAATGGGGTGGACCATCAGTTGTGTTGTGCAGAAGTCAGGTTCTACACGCCGACAGCCCTATTGGACAACTGTTAAAATTCATATTATGGCAAGAACCAATCAGCTAACGAAAGAAAAGAAAACCAGTGGCCATCATTACTTTAAGAAATGAGGTCCGTCATCCGGAAATGTGCCAAAACTTTAAATGTTCACCCAAGTGGAGTCGCAAAAACCATCAAGCACTACAACGAACTGGCACACATGAGGACCGACCCGGAAAGGAAGACCAAGAGTCACCTCTGCTTCTGAGACAAGTTCATCTGAGTCACCAGCCTCAGAATCGCAAGTTAACAGCAGCTCAGATCAGAGAGCAGATAAATGCCACACAGAGTTCTAGCAGCAGACCCATCTCTAGAACACTATTAAGAGGAGACTGTGCGATCAGGCCTTCATGGTCAAATAGCTGCTAGGAAACCACTGCTAAGGAGAGGCAACAAGCAGAAGAGATTTGTTTGGGCCAAGAAAACACAAGGAATGGGACATTAGACCAGTGGAAATCTGTGCTTTGGTCTGTCCAAATTTGAGATCGTTGTTCCAACCGCCGGTCTGTGAGACGCAGAAAAGGTGAACGGATGGATTCCACATGCCTGGTTCCCACTGTGAAGCATGGAGGAGGAGGTTGATGGTGTGGGGTGGTTTTGCTGGTGACACTGTTGGGGATTTATTCAAAATTGAGGCACACTGAACCAGCATGGCTACCACAGCATCCTGCGGCGACATGCCATCCCCATCCGGATTTGCGTTTAGTTGGACGATCATTTATTTCAACAGGACAATGACCCCAAACACACCTCCAGGCTCTGTAGGGCTATCTGACCAAGAAGGAGAGTGATGGAGTGCTGCGGCAGATGACTGGCCTCCACAGTCACCGGACCTGACCCAGTCGAGCTGGTCTAGGGTGAGCTGGACCGCAGAGTGAAGGCAAAGGGACCAACAAGTGCTAAAACACCTCTGGGAACTCCTTCAAGACTGTTGGAAAAACCATTTCAGGTGACTGCCTCTTGAAGCTCATCGAGAGAATGCCAAGAGTGTGCAACAGCAGTACTCAGAGCAAAGGGGGCTATTTGAAGAAACTAGAATATAAAAACATGTTTTCAGTTCATTTCACCTTTTTTTGTTAAGTACATAACTCCACGTGTTCATTCATAGTTTTGATTCCTTCAGTTAGAATCTACAATGTAAATAGTCATGAAAATAAAGAAAACGCATGAATGAGAAGGTGTGTCCAAACTTTTGGCCTGTACTGTATAATATATAATAATCCATTGGTTAGTATTCAGTATCTATGAATGATTCTATGCTGGCCTTCTGTTTGTTTTCAGCATCTCACATTCACAAGTTGCAGGGCAGTCTAGTCAACGTTCATGCACATTCGGCAATGGGATTACATACAAATGATCAACTTCAACCCAAAACACATTTCTTTGAACCATATTTGGCAGATCGCACAAATATTACCAGTCTCTCAACAACATGGATGAAACTACTCACTACCCCCAACTTGCGGGTCTTTACACACCACTGGCCTTCTGTTGTTTTCAGCATCTCAACTAAATACAACACTTTTTCTCACACTCACAAGTTGCAGGGCCTTGATGTTCACAGCTGCTTTTAAAAACAACAAGGTCGCCAAGCAGGCAAAATGTGCCATCATTCAAGCGTGCTGCATTGTTAGATCTTTTTTTTTGCCTTCATACCCTTCACTGCGGTACAGCACTCCATCAATCAAAAAACGTCTATATGGACCAAAAGCAGTCACCAACAGTAAGTGGGTACCCACAAGATCGACACAAGTTTTGTATAGCATGCCTATTTGTCACATTGCTTCTACAGGGGGGTGCCCAAACCCTGTAACACTTTCATTCAGTACCTCGCATTTTTCAGTTCGTCGTTCATTAAAGTGCATTTTTTCGACAAAGGACTGAAACTTGGACATCTATCGTTGAACCTTTTTGGCAACGCTCTCCACAAGAGGAACTTAGAAGCATTTGGGAGGGACATATTGGGTTCCGTGAAAATACTTTTAGCAGAGTGCCCATATTAGATTCAAATACAAATGTCGACGGTAGCCCATAATGGACCCCAATGTCTTACACTCTGGTGGACATGTGTAGCAAATGTATGTTGAATGACATGTTGTGTCGCCATAGAGTCTCTGGAATTGTATCACAAATTTCTTTAGAGACAGTTCAGACATGAATGTACAGCTAGACTGTACCTGATCTTGTAGTAGTGTATACATGCTAAAAAGCGAGTAAGAAAAAATGGTTCCAAAAACGGCAGGGAGTATGCCTTTTAAAGCAGGCAGAGCATAAAAGAGGAGAAAACCGCTCGCCACTCCGAAGCTTTCCAAAATTTCCTCTCATTAAGCGATCTTGGGGTCCTTGTTACCTCAACAGGAGGTTTTATTTGTTCACAGTCGTCAATTCACTTCCTCTATTGTCTAGCCGGTATACCCAGGGGCCTCTCGTGGTTTTCAGTATCAAACCACAATTGAAGCTATCTGCACCGAGGGACTCCCAAGGCACATATTGTGTTGGTACTCTGGGACAAAACCATTTACTTCCAACTGCAAAATGCTCAAGCTTCATATAAGGGAGATGGCCCTTTGACTCCATCCACCTGGGTTGTTCTCTGTACCAACCATTGCCTGCCTGTAATGATCTTTTTCATTTCTAAGTTTAGGTTCTGGTACGGATAGTTTTTACACCGCCCCCTTCACATGGTAACAAAATTCACAACACCATAGGCGAACCATTGAACTGCCTTGTGTACGTAGCATCGGACGAGCAACCGAGTCAAAGCTCGCGAATTAGAACGAACACTTTTGAGATGCGGATTGTTGGCCTCTGAACATCTTGCCATTCAACACCTTCTTCTCTCCAACAGTGAGGCCTCTTTAACAAAGGGTGTTAGTAATGTAAATACAGATGGTTTACCTGGCCCAAACCACAACGCTGACACCAAAACATGTTTTTCCTCACTTCTGGTTTTAGCTCTATTATCTGACACTGGATGGGCCAAATGCTACATTTGGAACTCTTGAAGACTGGTGCACCATCACAGTTCCAAATAAGAGACAAATCATCCTTTCTGAGAACTCCAGTGTCACATAGTTTTTGATATTCTTGACCAGACTCTGTGTCAGAAAAAAACCCCAGTGGTTGTAGTTTTCCTCATTAAGAGTTACATCATGTACTTCTAACAGTTGCTTTATCTGTCCATAAAGTGGCAAAACAATTAAGTAAATGCCCTTCTTTAAATTTGCTTCAGCGTCAAAAACTGTGTTGCATGAGTTACACTGAGAAGGGCAGTCTGCTCTAATGCCAAAGTATGTCAGACAGTTTTCACAATAGAAGTGAACATCAAAATCAGAGTAACTACCAAATTCTTTGTTGGAAGAGGTAATGTGATGCCAGGATAAGACCTGGAAACATTATGTTTAAACATTTCCAATAAGTGACTTACTGCTTCGCTGGTAAATTATGCGTAACACATAAGACATCAGCATCAATACAGTCTCTTTTTTGTAAAACTTGCCCCAGGAAACAACAGATCATCTGTTGGTTTGTCTTCTGAAGACACAGGCATGCTGTCCGCATCAGCTTCAACTTGAATCAAATCTTCCTTGGCTCCTTGACTTCCAGCAATCACACCATCATCAGACAGGTTCTCTCCAGGATCTGATGGATCGTCCTCATTCTGCATGTTGACAAAGAAAAAAAAAGATTTAGTTTTATTCTTTATTTAATAACTCTATTTCTGAAAAAGGCTGTATAGCCAAGAGATGTTTATTCACATGAGATACCTCTCCACTCAGCTATTTATTCAAGTAAGGCTATGCTAACTCAGTGGCCTAGTGGTAGAGTGTCCGCCCTGAGACTGGGAGGTTGGGGGTTTAATCCCTGGCCGGGTCATACCAAAGACTCTAAAAATGCTACCCATTGCCTCCCTGCTTGGCACTCGGTATTTGGGGTTGGAATTGGGGGGTTAGATCACCAAATGATTCCCAGGCGCGGCACCGCTGCTGCCCACCGCTCCCTCAGGGGATGGGTCAAATGCGGAGAACAAATTTTGCGTCCTTTGGGATGTGACCATCAGATGGACTTCAACCTTTTTAAGATTACATAATAGAACATTTTGGCTCTACTACTGAATGACTGCGTTGAAATGTAAGCCAACTGATGTGATTAAGATTGTGAAATCCACATTTTTAATCCTGTGGCCTTCTAATGGCTTTCCTATGTCTCCATACCATATATGTTTGTTCAGAAATTGTGTTATATTCTGCTTTGTTAAAAGGCATTTTCATCTGAACTGTGTCTGTCACTGTCTGATTTCTCTATGCATAGGGAGGGAAACTGAAAACTGCACGCCTAGCGGTTTCGTTCCTGCTGTCAGACACATTTCGGATAAAAATGCATTTTATTACATTACGTAGTAATTAGTACATTACATTGATTTGAGCGTTTATCCAGACATAAGTCTGGGAAAACCCGTAATCTAACACAAGAACATGAGTACCTGTGCCAGGCTAGGAAATTTCTCCAACAGATATGAGGTCTCACAGACAGTCTCACAGACAGTAAGACAGTCTCACAAGCAACAATGATGACACTAACACTAACACACTAACACTATTACACACTACCAAGGCTATTGAAGCCAAATATAAGTACATACCACTGAAGGCCCAGTCATGCTTTCTTCATCTGAATCTCCCTGCGTCAAGTCTCTACTGGCTCCTTCGTTTTCACCGCCCGTGCCCTCAAGATTCTCCTCATCAGCCTGGCTCTCCTCAAAACGAGATGCCTCTTCCTCACTCTGAGGGTTAAAACAGAAAACAATATGATTTACCGGTAGTTTTGTTCCATTTCATTTCTAAGCTCTCGAGTTAGTCTCAATAAGGTTATCTTTCTATGTTACCGGCTTACTTTACATGAGATATTGTTATAAACCGAGTCAAACCTGCCCGTCCAAAAGAATCTGATAAATCATGCATGTAATAAATAGGGATGGGCACCTAATAGAAGGGATGGTACCGAAAGTACAGATTCAAATAGATACTACCTAGTATTGATTCACTTATGATAGAAAAGGTGCCTTATTTATGTACCTACGATGACTGAGAGTGCATGAAAACGAGTAAGTATGAACGGAGTTGGGGTCCTTTTTATTATCCAAACAGATAATAAAAGTGTATGATTACAGGTAATACAAGTATCATGAGTGAAATTTGAACGTGGCTGACAATACTATTATACTACTGAAGCAAAATCTAAGTACATACCATTGAAGGCCCAGGCATGCTGTCTTCATCAGAATCTCCTTGCATCAAGTCTCTACTAGGTCCTGTGTTTTCACCGCTCATGCCCTCTTCAGGATCAGATGCATTTTCCTTTGCCTGCAGATAAACATACAAAAATATCACATTTTATATTCCATTTCAACACCAGCTGTTCTAGTCTATGCAGGATTATCTTTTTGCGTAGTAGTTGACAATATGTTTTTTTTAAGTATTTTTTTTGGCTTTTTGCCTTTATTTGATAGTAGACAGTGGACAAGAAAGGGGGAGGCAGAGAGAGAGGGAATGACATGCAGGAAAGGGCTGTCCGACGCGGGATTCGAACCGGGGCGACCTGCAGTGAGGACTGCAGCCTCTACTTGGGGCGGCTACTCTGCTCACGGCACCACTTGCTGACCTGACAATATGTTTTTGTCATGGTATCTATTTTTAACTTGGAACAACATGGAGAACACAAAGTTAACCTACCCTTTTGGAAACTGTATTCTATTTACCAAAATCATTGCACAGTGGGTTAGCTTTAATCCCCCACATTGCATAGCTCACAGTTATGTTTTCTTAACAAAAATATTATAAGGCAGGTGTAAGAAATAGAGCCAGATATAACCCTGTATGACATAGAAGACATAGAGCTGATGTGATTTGGATACTAATGAGCTCTGTTCAACCAGCTGGGCAGCTGTAGGAACATAGGCTAAGCGCATAACTGCAGTCCCGTTCACTACTTCCTGGACGAGGCGTACACATTGGTTTCCTGTGAAATACTATTGGATGAAGTGATTAATCAGATGTGGTACAAAACCCTGAAATAAATCACTTCATCCAATAGTAACCAAAGTGAGCTTCCTCCTTGAAGTACTGGAGCTGGACTACAGTTATGCCGTAGTCTAATTAGTCTAACCATACAGCTGGTTAAAACTCATTCCTTAGATCAAATGTTCTTTGGAGGAGCTGGTCACCTCCAAGTCGGAGGTGCACGACTGAAGTATGTAAGCACTAACAAGATACACTGTGAAGGTGTCTGAATTGTAACAGATTGACAACATACCTTTGAAGATCCAGGCATTGCGACCCTGGAACCCTTGCCCAGGTTTTCTTGGGAATGCGCCAAGTCCTCCTCTCTCTTTCTCTACAGGTTTACCAGTGAAAAGAAAATGAGTTAAAGAAGGTCACTTAATTACAAGGGCATATGAATGGCAAATACAGAATCCTACCTTGCTATACTAGCTTGAAGCAACCTTACTTAATTCAGTTAGCTGGGAAATTTATCATTTTCATTTATTGACAAGACACTTGCCAACTGGTACTACTTTCGAATAGAAAGTTCTGGAATAAAATATATTAGGGCCATGGGTGCAAAAATGCAAACCCATCACCTGTGAAAAAGGTGACAAAGAGCCCTTACACACGGATCAAATTAATTTGGATTTAAGAAGTTTATTTTCACCAAAAGGTGACAAATTTGCACCCCTGCATATTCAATGGAGACCAATATGTCCTTTTCAGCCAAAGTCCTAGCCATTTTAGTCACATAGTATGAAATGAATTGATAAAATGGTGTTCTTTGCAGTACTTAGAGAAATGCACAAATTCTTGTATTTACATCAGCAATCACACCATTTGATGAGTAGATGACATACAGCTGATTGTGTATTCATTTGTGTGTCTGGATTGGCTAGGTGTTTGTATGTTATAGGTTACCGATACTGATGTGAGATGTGTTGAGGTAACATTAGTAAGAATCCCCGGTTTGTTTGTCTACTACAGTGACATATTCTCAACCATTTCAGGCCGTGAACCCCCAAAATCATATTTGAACTTGGGATCCCCCCAATTTGTTTTACTATTTTCCACAGATAAATATTGTGAAAATAGCAGATCTACAGGCTCACAACGCCTCGTGTTGCATGGCATTGTGAGCCTGCAGATCAGCTATTTTCAATTTTTGCCATCATTATAATATTATTAAAATCATTATTATTATTATTATTATTATTATTGTTATTATTACTACTACTACTACAATTTGGCCAATGTTTTTAGCAGTTTGTTGATTGCTTAATCACTTTTGAAGCAGTATTTTTCTTTGAGGGTCTTACAAGTCCCTAATTTCCCTGCTAGAAAAACCAGCATAGACCAGCAAGGCTGGTCACCAGCAAAACCAGCATGGGGTATGCTGGTTATACCAGCAAAACCAGCATATGTTGTGTTTGCTGGTGACCAGCATCCTGTGCTGGTTATGCTGGTCACCAGCATGGGATGCTGGACCAGCATAACCAGCACAGGATGCTGGTCACCAGCACCAAAACACAACATATGCTGGTTTTGCTGGTGACCAGCATCCTGTGCTGGTTATGCTGGTCCAGCATCCCATGCTGGTGACCAGCATAACCAGCATTGGATGCCGGCCCAGCAAACAGGCCTGCAGTGGCCCTTTACAAGCCCACTTAGGGCAGCCTTAAGGGCCCCCAGTGGGCTGCCCGCGCAGGTCCCCTGAGAATTTGCTCATTGGCAAAATGTTGGCCCCTCAGTGCTGGTCCCACATGGGCAGCCCTCATTAACCCCTAAGGAAGCCTGCACTGGCCCACTTAGGGCTGGCTAGAGGGCGCCCTTGCTAGGCCCACACTGATTTTGCAGTTAAATCCCCCTAATAATCTAAAACAATAAATCAGTTCCACACATAAATGTATTTCAGCTAGTAGTGTAGTTTCTTTTGGGAGTTCCATACATCTGAAATGGATGTGGTCATTGATGTATGCATTGTCAAAAATGTACAATAGTCAAAAGGATTCCAATCAATTCATTTATTAAATACAAACACATTACACTGAATGAAAAATGCTCTACTCTGCACATTGCAGCCTTATTCATTTAAGACAGGGTTGTCAAACTGGTGCCATGGAGGGCCAAGAGGCTGCAGGTTTTCATTCCAACTGAAACCTCCACCAGGTGATTTCACTGATTGGTTCCTCCTTTCTGATACAAGGTGAGGTAATCAGTGAAATCACCTGGTGATCTATTGATATCTATTGTTCGTGACCCCCTAGCTCTTCCTACTAAACATGGTCAACGGAACATGAGAGGAACTGCAGTCAAAATTCAAATATGAATGATTCAAATTCAGTTACTAGTGACACATTTTTCAGCCCATACTTCAAACAAAGAAAAAGCAAAAACTGGAAAAACTCTGACCTCTGATGCTGAAAATATATTCTTGTGTGCTGCTAACATGTCCATACTTCAATTGAGGTGATGTATTGATTGGCAAAGCTCACTCTTCCCCCAAAGTCTCTTGCTAGCGCTCCATTCGTCCACCCGCTGTCTCTTGAATTCCGTAGCCACACCTTAATCTCATCCTCAACTTCAGAATCCTGAGGACTTGGCTGGAGGGAGCATTTTCTTACAGCCTCTGAAACATAAAAGTAAAGGGGCCTATATAAAATAATGTGTGTAGTGAGCAGTATCTATATGCTATTTCTAATACCAGTGTTACCAAACAGTCATTTATTTTGGCGGGCCGCCACAATATCAACACTGTCCTCCACATATTAATTTTCTATTTCCAGAGTTGCGCACCATGTTCAATCACTTAGACAGCGTAGCAGTGAATATCATGTTAAATATGCTGACAGAGTGGATGTATTCCTTCTTTGTGTGTGTGTGCTTGAGTGAGAGAGAGATATACCTTAATCTCTCTACTCTGTGTCACAAACCAGGAAGTCAAGATCAACTCCTCTTCTGTCTGTACTTCTTGGTTTTCTGTCTCTGTCTCATAATGTCTCTGACATTATGAGCATATTTGGGTGTGTCATTTGTTGTCATTTGTTGTACAGGGCTCCAGACTGCGACCAAATGGTCGCTTTTTGCAGCGACCCTTGAGACAGCGCAAGCATATTTGGCAACCACTTGCACGTGTGCAACTTGTAAATTTGCCGACATTTTTTTTATGTCTAAAAATGTCCAGGAACTAGCGGTTATGAAGGGAAGGAGTTTTAGGGAGGTGTCGTTCGGACCTGATCACATCTGGATCAGCTGTCAGTCAGTTCAATAGCTGTTTGTGTCTGAGCACATCAGTGCTGTAATATTAGGCTCACAGCCATCTGAGTTTCTCTCTCTGTACTGTTACCTGATCAACAAACATCTGCACTGAATAAAAACCTGCATGCAGTATTTAAACTGTGCACTGTGTCAGGCAGAGGCACACAAATAAGTTTTACTGAAAAGAAACGTTCATATTTTTGATTATTAGTATTGTCTGTTTTCACTGATGTCCTGATTTTAAAGTCACGGTTTAATAACCCATAATTTTATAAAAGTGTCTTTTGTTCATCACACTTTATTGAGGCTAAATGCTTCAGGAATTTTTTTCTTTTATCACTTTTATCAGCGCTCAATAGTCAGCCTGACAAGTGTTTTTTTTCCCCCTAGCAAACAGACTCATCTACTCTCTCTGACTTAAGTCCATAAAAATAATCCAAATCCATAACAGTTCACATGGGAAGTAGCTACTGATGAAAAGAAAACTATTTCTGATTAATGCAGTCATTTAAAAACTGACTGGTAGTTCTGGAAAAAAAACAGCTGCTTGGTAATATTATCTCTGCTAATACTGACCACCATGCTGCCCATTACAAGTCACTTACACGCATCAGACACCGGCCTCCAAGTATCACTTCATTTTTAGCCAGAAAAAAAGCTGTGTACGTTAAGCCCTGACTTCTAATAGTCTATTTTAACGTACAGTAGCCTTTAACGTACAGTAGCCTACTTGGTACACAATACATTTCTCTCGCTGAGTTTCTCCACTGTGCTTGCCTCCTCACTCTTACACGTACTGAACTCCGTTTTACACTGTGGACCCTCCACGACTAGCATGAGTAAACCGTGAAGTGCCGTGAGGATGCGCAAACCGGCGCAAACAAAGTGGACTTGAGTAAGTAGAGGGTGTAAGGCCATGTTTAACAAATGCCCCCTCTGTCTCCTATCCGCAAAAACATAGTACATACGGAGAGACTGTGACGTTAGCTGAAAAAGGCAGACCCACACCGAGGAGTGTAGGTGGTGTGACCCACGCAGCTGACAAATTATTCCCGGACCCTCAGCCTTCCTCACGCACACACTCAGACAGGTGAACTCTCTCCCCCTCAACATGGATTATTAAAATTATAGTAAAAGAAAAACGTCGGCAAATTCCACGCACAACGACGCGCGTGCTTTGCGAGAGAAGCTGTGAAAATATTGGCGCTGTCTCAAAAACGGCAAAATGCCACGATCTGGTCTCAGTTTGGAGCCCCGACTGTTGTCAGAAAATTAAATACTCTCGCAGGCCACTGTGGTAATCGGACATGAGGAATATGAGAAACAGGATGATAGGGACCACTAGCCCAACCTTATATTTATTTTTCGCTGAGTGAAGTTTAAGCTAAGCCAACCGTCAACGTCAAGGTTTGCTAGCTGACAAAGATAGCTAACATTCGTCAACGTTCGAAAAAATGGCTAATGGTCTGAATTAACTAAAACCATACTCAAATACAATCCCAGGTGAACACACACTATGACAATATTTGCTGTAACATTAAACTTTAAGATGAAACATTACAATTAAAACTCACCTCGGGAAAACACCACCTTCAGCCAGAAGAAGTAACGGTCGCGCTCTGTTCCGGTGGGGCATGTGAAGAGGCTCAAGTGCGTAGTGATATATGGCACCTCTTCAGCAGAAAATAGTTCCAAGCACGGACGTAATTTGGGGAGGGGGCAGGGAGGACATGTCCCCTCCACTTTTTCAAAAGGCAGTTTTGGTCCCCTGCAGTTTTTACTGTCCAAAAACAATGTTACGCTATATTAAATGGAGACCGGTCAAGCACTGGGACCCAGCGGAAAACGGCCGCTCAAGCTGAAGCCTGTTTCCCTTGAGACCGCCCACAAGCTCTTCGATTGGCTCTGCCGTTTCTTGCTAATGTGTGATTGGCCGTTCCCGCTGCCACTCACTGGTTGTAAACAGCGCCTGGACTTGCTCTCCGGTGAAAAAAGGGGAAAAAAGCGATGCGCATCACCGGTGTTTAGCTCGTTAGCCAGGAGTCCGTCTTCATCTGCCACTGTAAGTCCAATGATCGACACTATGTGTTTGGAAGCTTTGGCTAAATTGATTATGTTAAATGTTAATAGTTAACTATTCTGTGGTCTTTGAGTCAAACTGACCCGTGTTCACTTTTCTTTTATATTTAAAATTATATTTTCTTCCATATAACTGCCTGAAAATGGCAGATGGTTCTCTGTTACACTCACTTCAAATAAAATTGATGATCACTACTTGCATTGAATTATGGATATATATATCTATAAAAATTTATTTATATATTTTTTTTTTTCAGTTTCTCCCCTCCTGTGATATTCCCTGGTCAATTTGATCTGCCCATCACTGGGTGGTGCTGGGTGGTGGTCCAAACACTTGAAATGATTTCATTTCATTTTCACATATACCAGTCTGCGATAATCCATCCATTTATATGCCTGAGTTTAACTATTGTCAAAATAATTCAGAATTTCTGCTTTTTTTTTTTTTTTTTTTTTTTACTAAAAAATGAGGTATAATTTTATGTAACTGAGGTCTATTGACCAAAAAAATGGTAAACTGTTAATTTTGAACCCTGCTAAACCTTTTAAAACATCTATTATCTATTATATTATCTATTAAAAATTATAGGCTTTTCTTGTTAAAAACAAAAAATATTTGTTGATGAGTTTTTAAGTGATCATGTGTAGACACAATCCAATTCAAATAATGGATTTTTTATGCATTCTGTGCAGAGGCTATAAATGCAGTCTCTCTCTGAATTTCAAATTACATTTAAAAAAAAAAAAAAAAAAAAAAAAAAGCCGCCAAAGCGTGGGAAATGACTTTGGGCTGCCTGCACAAAACCAGCATGGGCCCAAAGGTACAAAACTTGCTCTGGACCCAAATGGGCTGGCCCACACTGGGCCAACATGGGCTTTCTGTGGGCAATCCACTATTATGGGCTGCTTACGGAGAGCCCGTGGTGAGCTCAGAGCTCTGGGCCTTGCCTGGGCAAGCCAGCACTGGGCCGGTGTAGGTTTGGTCTGGGCTGGCCCTAGCCCACAGTGCCCACAAAAAGCCTGCGTGGGCCCCACTGGGGCATGTTTGCTGGGGGATGCTGGTCACCAGCATGGGATGCTGGTCCAACAACATGCCATGCTGGTCCAACAACATCCCATGCTGGTCACCAGCATGGGATGCTGGTCCAACAACATCCCATGCTGGTCCAACAACATCCCATGCTGGTCCACCAGCATCCACCAGCATTTCCATGCTGGTCCACCAGCTACACCAGCATCAGACCAGCACTAACCAGCATAGACCAGCAAAGAATCCATGCTGGTCTATGCTGGTTTTTTTAGCAGGGTTATCAGTTCACTGTCATCTGGGGACCCACCCATAATTCTGTGGCGACCACCCTGGGAGTCCAGACCCACAGGTTGAGAACCACAGTACGTCCTTTTCAATGTTGGTTTTCTCCGGAAAATAAACTTAGCTCACAAAATGTGGCACAGGTCGCTGGCACTAGCTGGCTAGTAATAACAGACAAAAACGACTGGGTTTTGTAATGAAAATAATGTTTGATCGTTGACACCGATTTTATAGGATACCACACTTTGGCATAAGACCGGGCCGGCGCTTTCGGACGGTGTGTGTGTGTGTGTGTGTGTGTGTGTGTGTGTGTGTGTGAGAGAGAGAGAGAGAGAGAGAGAGAGAGAGAGAGAGGAAACACACACTCTGATCTATCGGTCATGTCACCTGAGTATTATCTACGTAACTTACCTGTCTTTTCCATCTGTACTTGGTTCTCCTTGGAATCTCGTCTGATTTGCTCTCCAAATACTTCTGATAACCTCCACGTTTTTGAGCCATAATAAACTGCTCTAGTAGGCTAGGCTGATACATCTACGGCTAGGCGAGATCTGCGTGCCTGGTCTTGTACACTGCGCATGCGCGCAGGGCGTGCCGCGTCCCCACGCATCCCAGAGTCCTTTGCTACGAAGACGGTTATCTTCTAGCAAACGCGCCAACTAACGTTAGCTAGTTCAAACGTGAGCAGTCATGGAGTATGCGCTGTTTTATTTCAAAGTCGACAAGACTGTGGAGGTCGGACCAGTAAAATCCATCAAGGATGAGGATATGAGTAGTGGTGGGCAGGTGAAGCCTCATGAAGCACTGAGGCTTTCCTAACAATTGTGCCGAAAAAGATTCAAAGCTTCAAGGCTTCAGTGACGGTGACATCTGGTGGACAACTGAAGCCATAGCAACCTCTCAAGAGCACGACTGAAGCACTGACACTGTTTCAATCCCGTGTCAGCAATTAAAGTTCAGAAAAAAACTGCGTGGTCATTCAAGTGTTTTGTTCATTCATACCAAATAATGATTACATCGTCATTATACATAAGTGCAACTAACATCTTTATTAAAAGGAAAAAAAAATAATATGCAGACACTCTCACCCTTATTCTAAAACACATTCCAGATTAACCCAAAGAATAAATCTAAATGATATGAAGGGTTAAATGTTGGTTAAGGATTTATTTAAAGCTTTAAGCTTTATTTAAAAACTGTACATAACAGGATCAGAGATCCTTCCTACTTTGCAAATGATCATGGTGTTTGAACTCAGAAACATTGTTGTTTTTTTTAACTGTTTTATTCCAGTGTTTTTAAGGAATACCTTTAAAGATAATGGTTTGTCATTTGGGGACTTGTATGGTCGATTTGGAATGATTATTCACAGAAGCACACAAGTTATTTGTCTTCCAGATTTTATTTAGAAATGAGTTTTTCCACTGTGGCAGGCTTCAGTCTGCTCCTCTCTGGCTCACCAGCTCCCAGCTTTGGAAAAAATCCTTTCGCAGGGAACAGATGATGCTGGGATGCACAGATATTTGCACGCAAGTTTCCACAGCGTAGGATATAAGGTCCTGCGTGCCACCCAGTATTTCAGGGATCTTCTGCTCTTGCCAGAATTGTTCTTTCAAATACCTATGACACAAGAAGACAAGAATGACTAAGACATTGAATGACTGAATAAAACAACTGATGTTTCAGCAGTAATCAACATGCATACCTCTGGATCTCCACTGTAGCGCTGGCAGATGCACTGCTGGTGCGTTGCTGAGACTCTACATAGTTGTCCAGTAAAGCCCACAAGTTGTACTGGTCTTCACCAGCACTGGCAGATGTTGTTGCAGTCTCCACTGGCACATCTTCTGCTGACCCATCAATAAGACTGGCACACTCTCGTGTCAGCCTTTCAACAGCAGCCTGAGCATTGCTTGGATTTGTAAAGCCAGCCTGTTTGAACCGTGGATCCAAGATGGTGGCCACACACAGGGAGTTCACCTTTTCCAAGCCACTGAATTTTTCACTCAGATTATTTCTCAGGTGGTTGGCAAGAGTGGCACCAACACAAGGAGCCATTTGGGCACATTCAGCAGAAATTACATGTCTCAGCATTTTGGCAATAGGAATCGCCTTTGACCCTGACACTCTCCTTTCCTCAGACAGCTCAACAGTTGCCTGGTAGAATGGCCTTAAAACTGTCAGGCACTGGTTAATTGCTGCATAGTCATCAGCAGTGAAAGGCACTATGTCAGTGCTAAGGGATGCTAGGGCTGCCCCTAATGGTTCTCTCTGCTCATAAAGCCTATGAAGCATGGCATAAGTGCTGTTCCATCTTTTTTCCACCTCTTGGACAAGCTTTTTTTGTGGCATGCCCATATTTACCTGAATAGAGCACAACTTTTCTTTCGCTTTTGAACTGGACTTGAAGTGTCCCACTATTTTGCGGGCCCTACTGCGCATGTTTTCCAGCTCAGAAGTCTGACAGAGTGATTTTTTAACAATCAGATTCAGCATGTGGGCAAAGCAATAAATATGTCTAACATTCAACTGACTAACACTTGCCACAATATTGTGAGCCCCATTAGTAACCATCCCACAGACCTTTTCAGTGATTCCCCACTCAGTCATCAAATTTGCAATAGCATCTGCAATATTAGCTGCTGTGTGGGTCAGAGGAAAATACTGCACACCTAAAAGCACAGTAGCCAGATCTAGGCTGTCTGACACATAATGGCAAGTGACACCAAGGTATGCATCCATGTTGACTGATGTCCACATGTCAGCAGTCAAACTCACAGCTGAAGCCTGCTTAATTTCTGCCAAGGCCTTCTCTTTGGTTACGGTGTACCTTGCTTCCACCATTGCCTTTACAGTTTTGCGGCTTGGAATGGAGTAGGATGGGTCCAGGATTTGAATTAAATTTCTGAACCCTTCATCCTCAACGATAGAAAAAGGCTGACTATCTTTAACTATCATGTCCACCAAGGCCTCATCCAGCTTCTGTTTTCTGGACACTGTGTGGGAGAAAGGTTGCTATATGAACATGATACACAACATCTACACTAAACAGACACACACAAACAGTATATTAGCTTACTGTCAGGATTTCTAGTGTTGACAGGGTCACTGGTTTGCTGGGCATGACTGTCATCATGCCTGGCACGCAAGTGTCTCAGCATAGATGAGGTGTTGTTGCTATAAGACAACTCTTGTGTGCAGAGCAAACACCGCACCTACAAGTAATTGTAATTTTGAGACCCATTTAAAAATGAAAAATACAATTCAATAATGGAAACATAAAATGTAGGCCATAAACTGCAATATACCTTATTTGGTGGTATGAGATCAAAATGATCCCAAACTTTTGAACGTCGTTTACTACTCGCCATGAAAACTGCCAAAATACATCAAATTCTCTCCAAACACTCTCCAAATTTCTATCTCCTCACAACCCCATTTTGAAGAATAATGATCCATCTTATATAGCTGGCATGGCGCCAAACCATTCAAATCTGTCAAACCTGTCAAGCTGTCATTGGCTCAGAATGCATTGAAACACTATGAGTCACTGAAACGTACTGAAAGACTATGAGCCAATGAAAAGCTTCGAAACATTTTGAAGCAACGAAAGCGCGAAGTGATGCAGCGATGACGTTCGAAGCTTCAAACGTCATCGGTCACGTGCCACTAGTGTTTGATACAAGCTCCGACACAGCTGCTCGAATCACTTCGCTTCAGGAGGAGTGACACAAGCTCCGAAGCCTCGGTATCATTTGCCCATCACTAGATATGAGTAAAGTTGACACATCAGAAACTATAAAAGAATGCCCTGATCTGACGGATGATGAAGGGTGGATAAATGTTAAGTGGACCAGCAAGGGGAAAAAGAAGAAGAAGAAGGAAGAATATTTTCTTGCCAAGGTCTTGCTGTTCAGTGGTAAGTAACTGAATATCGAATATTATCTGACTTAACTTATCGTACTAGGGTGACGAAAAAGCTTTAGCTAGCTAAAACGCTTAGGTAGCTAAGCTAACACTTAGCTAGCTAAGTGTTTTTTTTTTGTTGTTGTTTTTTTTTTTTTTTTTTTTAATACATTGTGTTCTCCCTGCTCTTCTCGAGAGTGGGGCAACGTCGAATTAAAGCTGCAAGCAGCGTTGGACGGGCCCTCGCACCTGTGCCCCGCGTCCCCCTTGTGCCCGTCGGGAACGGTTGTGGACACTCTGACTTTGAGGCCTTCTAAAACGGTTCAATTAATAATTTGAGTGAAATTCATGGACATTTCAGTAATTTTTTTTTTTTTTTTAAATTTGTGATGCAAAGAGATTATTCAATGAAATGACATTTATTGCAATTGAGTCAGGGAGAACTTACAAACAAGGTGGCGCCACATTCAGTTCACTTCGAAGCAGCCTTTGCCCCCTGGCCGCACGTGCAGGTCCAATTGTTTGTAACGTTACACAAGAAATCCGTCTATTGGGTCCTTCTTCTTTTTTGAAGCAAGTCTTAGTTCTATGGTGTTACTTTCCACGTCCAGCGTCTCCATCAGCTCCACTGCCCTCTCTGCCCACACTGAGAGTGAATGCCTCCTGAGTCTCTTGGGCTGTGTTCAGACTGCAGGCGAATCTGATTCAAATCAGAGTCCTTCTCAAATCCGATTTTTAGGGCTGACTGTCCACACTGTTTTTAGCAAGTGTCCAAATCGGATCTGGCTCTGTTCAGACTGGGCCACATCATTGAAAGAGTCCGCTTGATGACTGGTTAGTCGGATCTGCATGCTGCATTTGGATTTAATAACTCTTTTCTTCCATCCAGATGACTACAGTGACCTTTGTAAAAAGAGGGAAGACTGGTGCCAAAGCGGCGCAGATATATGGGCAACCCGTAAAAGAAAAATAACCCCCCCCCCCAACAAGTTGGCTGACCAGGAGGACAGACCAGCGGAAAAAAAGGTGATATACACTGTAAAAACTGCTGGGTTAAAAACAACTCAATTTGGGTTATTTTGGTAACCCAGTGCTGGGTCAAAAAGGGACCGACCCAGCACTGGGTTGTTATAACACAGCACAGTTGGGTTATTGGTCTGACCGAGCATGTTGGGTTATGTTTTCTACCCAAAAAATGGGTAGAAATGACTATATTGATGGGTTAAACTTACCAAAGAGTGGGTTGAAAAATACAACCCAAATTCTGGGTTATCGGTATTATTTAGGTTAAAATGACTTTTTTCACATTCACACACACAGTCATACCTAGGACCAACTTAGCTTCTCCAATTCACCTAACCTGCATGTCTTTGGACGGTGGGAGGAAACCGGAGTGCCCGGCGGAAACCCACGCAGACAAGGGGAGAACATGCAAACTCCACACACAAAGGATCTTGGGTGGGAATCGAACCCAGGACCTTCTCACTGTGAGGCCACAGTGCTAACCACTACACCACCGTGCCACCCTCATTTCACATTAACGATCCTCATACCAAACTTTCTTTTGGCAAACAATTGTACATTGCAAATTAAAAAAAAAAAAAAAAAAAAAAAGTTTTCAGTAACGTTCATGGACTAATTATTTTTTCCACTTTAAAATCATGAAAACTTGAACCATTGAGCCAGAGGTAGCTGAAATCTTTGTAGCTTGTTTAGCTAACATAATAAACACTTTAACCATCAAACCTAGTAATCTAGCCTAGGGGGCTGTGCATCCACAGCATAGACATACAAAATGTTTGTTTGTTTGGTAGATTTTTTTTTTTTTTTTTTAGCTCACTTTGACAGTTGTAGTTTCACTATCTAACCGTTTTCAGTTACATCCCGGACCCGGAGCAATGCTGCTGCGTGCTGCTTGGTCAAGTCGTGTCGTCCTCTGCTCAAAAAAAGGCTGGCTGGCTGCAAGCATCTCCAACCCATTGCGTTGGGTCACCATTTTTAGATTTGAAACAGTGACCCTTTGGTCTATCATCTTCATCTACCTTCATCTACTATCTTCATCTACCCGGTTTATAATATTGGATTATGTGATTGATAAGGCACTTTCAAAATAATCCAATCCAAATGTCTTTCTATAGCAGCTGAAGGTGTTTAAACACCCCATGCATTTTTTGAAACACAGTTTCAAAAAATCCTAGAGGAAACCCTGCCACAGGTGGTACTATAGCACCCAATTGAGAACTTTAAATAAACATGTTTCAGGCTCTTTTTGACCTACCGTCATGATATTTTTGCACGCATAGTACATTGCCTCCAGGGGAACAAATATGCATCATAGCAGAAACCACAACCACCCTCAATTCTGATTGGTCCACACGTTTTGCTCAATATCTGCAGACCTTTTTCTAGTTATTGTTGTTATGGTGTAGTCCATTAGGGAAGAGGATTCTGAGATGCAAGACCTCCCCGTGGAAGACATCTCCATGTCAGATGATGACCTGGAGCCTGACCTGGACTCTCACCCTACCTTCCGGACCTGGGGCACAGCGATGCTCGAAATAAGACAACTTAAAGAGGAGAGGGGAATTACTGGATGCAGTGACCCGTAATATTTCGATTATACATTTTCCAGCTTTCCCAGCATGGTAGACTGGCTTGGTATAGGCAGAGTAATTTTATGCAAGTCAGCCCAATCAGCTAGGGGTGTCCCATGTCAGATTTTGAGTATCTACCGATCTGCCGACTCCCGATCTGATACTTCTGTATTTTTTCATATTGGATAATCCAATCAAAAGCGACCATTTGTATGTGTAAAGGAAGCATTGTGAGCAGTTTTCAAACTAAAGGTATCAGGCTAAAAGCACATAGAAGGTCATGCATCTTATTATGGTTTTCTTTTTTACATGGATTTTATTTTGTGCCACTGCCACTGACTGAAAAGGTTGGTGGCAACTGTGCCACCAGTGTAAAATGTTCGAGCTCTGGCAAGGATTTTCTATGTCGCCGTCTGAGCCGTTTAATGGCAGTCGTGCTTTTCCATAGCCAGTGAACCACAAGGGTGTGTTCAGGTTAGCCGCAAACGTTTGTTGTGCTCTATGGAAAATAGTTTGTAAATTTAATGTTCACTGTGTTGCTGAAGTTGAAAGCACCCCAGCTGTTTGTGAAAGAGGTTGGGATATCTGCCATCTTTTAGCGTTACATTGCTCTCTATTGTACTGGACCATCTCCCATTATGATACTCTCTGGTACAGGTGAAACTGAAGCCTCATCACTTTACCCTCCTGTATATTCATAAATTCTAGAGTAGGCCTACTCTAGAATCTATCAGTATACATACAGTCATGGTTTTGCACCCTTGTCTTATAATTTACAATTTTCACTGTCTGAACAGAGCTCTCCGGGGTTGCGCGGCAGCTAAAGAAGGTTTTGCACGGAACTGCTTCCACAACAAATCACCCAAGGTATGGATTGTGAGGCAGCATGCTTCTACTGATTGTATTGATGGGAGAAATGATGGCAGGAAAAGTTACTATCAAACCACAAAAAAATTTAAGAAACAATAACAGGCTGGTTGGGCTGGTAGTCTGGCAGCCGAGGGGGTGAACCTTGTTTAGTCAGAGTTTTTTTTTCCTGCTGTTTCTTGTAGCTTTGGGGTCCTTCTTCAAAATCCTAAAGGGTGTCCGGTAGAGAGACCACCTAAGGGATCAAAACGACCCCATGCTGTCTGTCCTCTATAAACCCCGAAAATGCTAACCGGGCACTGTCCAAGATTATGAAGAGGGACCCCCAAGCTAAGATTTCCTAATGAGATGACTCACAATGTCGCGGTTTGCACCATCCTCCCAAATTGATTTGGAGAAATGGGTTACTGATGAAGTGTTCTGATTTCTCCAGCACTCCTATGCGGCCCGCCTCAAGGCCCACAACATCTGACATACCAGCACTGCAGGACACTCCCCCAAGACCACCATCTGAAGGACTAGAGTCTGAGATGACAGTAAGTATCACATGTACAGTATTCCCCTCATTAGGGTAACAATTTTAAATTGTCTTCATGGGAGCAATATGAATTTGAAAAGTGGTTTTGAATGTTGCATTGTTTGTACAAAGAGTGTAGCTGTTTACAATTAAAATAAATTGGTAAATATTAAAAACGTATGAGGCTGGAGTTTGGCCAAATTATTCAAATTGCATGAACTTTTATGTTTCACAAATAATATTAAAAAAAAAAAAAAAATAGCTTTACATGTGCACTCTTTTAGAATGCACCATGCAGAAGATGGGTAATTGTTATACCTTTTGTAGACAGAGCTCTTCCTTCTTACAGACTGAATGTCCGTTCCTAAAAAGGGGCTCTGAAAGTGCAGCTGCCTCCACTGACCGAAAGGATTGCCTTTAGTGTTGTGTGTATAGGATTCCCCTTGGTAGGGAATCCTTGCATTAAACAGGTCTGCTTATCAAGTCATTAAGGGATGGTCCTATGACAGTATAAGTGGAGCGATTAATAGTTGCCCTTCCCTACCGGCGTCTAAGGTCATGACTGCACTGACACTGATGCTGACTCTTAGAGGTCTGTGACGACTGTGTTTGCAAGAATATGGACTCTGTTCTGTAAGGAGATACCTATTGCATATCTATCAGCATAGTACATTCTACAAAGAGTGCACATGTAAAGCTAGAATTATGCATTTCATTATTTGTGAAACAAAAGTTCATGCAATTTGTGACGAATAATTCTGCCGACGCCAACCTAATACGTTTGTAATATTTTACTTTAAACTTTAAAATTGTCAATGTAGTTAATAATTACAGACACTGCGGTAAATTGTAAATTGTAAGTAAAGGAGTAGTGTACTATAATTACTGTAGCAGTATTTATTGCTAGTATAAGAATAGCAATTCAAGTGCATTGTAAGTAAGCGGGCATAGTATATTTTGAGTATATAAATGGTATGCTTCAAGTATGACAACAGTTTAATTCAAGTATGGTTGTAGTATGCATCAAGTATAAGTATATTTCAAGTACATTGCAGGTAAAAGTAGTGTACTTATAAGTTTATAAAAGTGCAATGTAAGTAAAGCAATAGTGTACTTCAAGTACAACTCAAGTACAACTCAAGTACATGAAATAGTATAATTTAAGTATACTTATATATACTTCATTAATACTTAAGGAAGTCTTCAGTAGTGTACTTCAAGTACACTAATGAGTATATGAATGGTTTACTTTAAGTACAACTCAAGTACAACTCAAGTACATGAAATAGTATAATTTAAGTATACTTATATATACTTCATTAATACTTAAGGAAGTCTTCAGTAGTGTACTTCAAGTACACTAATGAGTATACGGATGGTTTACTTTAAGTACAACTCAAGTACATGAAATAGTATAATTTAAGTATACTTATATATACTTCATTAATACTTAAGGAAGTCTTCAGTAGTGTACTTCAAGTACACTAATGAGTATATGAATGGTTTACTTTAAGTACAACTCAAGTACAACTCAAGTACAACTCAAGTACATGAAATAGTATAATTTAAGTATACTTATATATACTTCATTAATACTTAAGGAAGTCTTCAGTAGTGTACTTCAAGTACACTAATGAGTATACGAATGGTTTACTTTAAGTACAACTCAAGTACATGAAATAGTATAATTTAAGTATACTTATATATACTTCATTAATACTTAAGGAAGTCTTCAGTAGTGTACTTCAAGTACACTAATGAGTATATGAATGGTTTACTTTAAGTACAACTCAAGTACAACTCAAGTACATGAAACAGTATAATTTAAGTATACTTATATATACTTCATTAATACTTAAGGAAGTCTTCAGTAGTGTACTTCAAGTACACTAATGAGGATACGGATGGTTTACTTTAAGTACAACTCAAGTACATGAAATAGTAATAATTTAAGTATACTTATATATACTTCATTAATACTTAAGGAAGTCTTCAGTAGTGTACTTCAAGTACACTAATGAGTATACGAATGGTTTACTTTAAGTACAACTCAAGTACATGAAATAGTATAATTTAAGTATACTTATATATATACTTCATTAATACTTAAGGAAGTCTTCAGTAGTGTACTTCAAGTACACTAATGAGTATATGAATGGTTTACTTTAAGTACAACTCAAGTACAACTCAAGTACATGAAATAGTATAATTTAAGTATACTTATATATACTTCATTAATACTTAAGGAAGTCTTCAGTAGTGTACTTCAAGTACACTAATGAGTATACGAATGGTTTACTTTAAGTACAACTCAAGTACATGAAATAGTATAATTTAAGTGTACTTATATATACTTCATTAATACTTAAGGAAGTCTTCACTAGTGTACTTCAAGTACACTAATGAGTATATGAATGGTTTACTTTAAGTACAACTCAAGTACAACTCAAGTACATGAAATAGTATAATTTAAGTATACTTATATATACTTCATTAATACTTAAGGAAGTCTTCAGTACTACTGAAGTAGTACTTCAGTAGTACTTCAAGTTCTTTCAGTATATAGTTCAAGTTCTTTGAGTATATAAATGGTTTATGTTAAGTAAAGGAATAGTACCATTCAAGTACAGGTAATAGTATAATTTAAGTATACTTATATATAAGTAAAGTAATCTTGAAGTTTACTTGAGTATACTCAAAAGTGGGCCAAATCAGGGTACTTTTAGTATAAGTATACTAACTAGTACATATGTAAGTACACTACTAGTACATAAATACAAGTATACTTGGTAATGAAAGTATACTTGATAAAGTATACTCAAACTCCACTTAAGTATACTTGGAAAGGTAAACTAGAAGTTTACTTCTTTTTGGTAAGGGCCGTCACAGCTGATGTCAGATCAAAGGAGATTGGCACCGTTTGTGCTGATTGTGAGGTTTTGGTGATGTGCGCCAGCCAGCCAAACTTCCACTGCGCCAGCTCCGCTCCGCCTTGCGCTGAAAGTAGACGTGGTTTCAGATGGCGAGCTTTTGGCGCACCTCAGCGAAGCCTTTTGGCACGAAACTGTCACTGCGCCAAGCCGAATCTGTCAGCACCTCCCCCCGCTGCGCCGCCACTCCCATCTCGGCGAACCTCCGCCTGCGAAACTTGGACACTGTCCGCCTCTGCCGTTTCGCCGGTCGAAACTAGCTCTGCGCGGAGTTCGCCTCACTGTGCCACCCTGCGCTGCGCCGGGAAACTAGAGCCCATAGATTTCTAAATACGTACACCTCCACCTGATTCAAGCCTCATTCCCCCTCTCTCTCCTATTTCCATCATTGGTGTGTTAGCTGCCAGTTTCTATGATTCAAGATCTTGTGTTCAAATTTGGACCAATGAGACAAAGTTTTTTCTTATTTTCAATCAGGTAGCAGACAGTAAGGGTGAGGATGGTGTAAAAACGGAAAGTCTTTTTGCATTCACTTTTCTCTTGATTTTCAGTTTTGAGTCAAATTAAAGCCTTTTTTCTCAATTTCCTGCACAGTGAAAAGTCAATGAAAAGCCAAAGTATGTGGTGTCACTTTTCAAGACTGTTTGAAGGTTGTAGTAGCATGAAAAGACCACAGGGTGACAGCAAAAGACCATGTATAAAATTGAGCTAGACGCTAGAGGGGTTAAAATCACCTCTGAATGACCCCACTGCTTGCTTATTTATTTATTTATTTATTTATTGAATGAGATTGAAAGATTAAACAAACTGCATGGTGTCATAAATTCTTTTCTGCTCATAGGATTGACTTGAAATTTTGCTGTGCAGGAAGCCTCCCTCTAGCAGTGTGCAAAGCATCATGGCTGGCCATCTTTGTTTTCTGGAATTATGGCCAGTGACTTTTTTAATGTGTGTGTGTGTGTGTGTGTGTGTGTGTGTGTTGAAAAAGCTCTTACTAACAGCCTTTGGCAGAGTATTGTGGTTTAGTGTTTTCCCAAAGCAAGCCACCGGAGGGCGCACAGGAGCACAGAGGAGCTAGCAGCGAGGAGCAAGGCAAACCACCGGAAGGCGCAGAGGGCCCGGAGACCCATGGGCCCCTGTTCTTCCATGGGCCGTTTAGGCCTTTGGGCCCAGAGACTTCACACTTGTCCAGGTTGGTTTTCCAGAATTATAGCTAGTGCATGTCGACACAGTTGACATTTTGTCAAATGCTGTTATTTTAGGTTAGATCTGCAGCATATATGCCGCAGCTTTAACCAAAAATCACAGCCTTTGGCAGAGTTTTGTGGTTTGGTGTTTTCCCAAGGCCGGCCACCGGAGGGAACAAAGGAGCCCTGATGATGTTAAACTTATTCTGACACCCTTGAAAACAATGTTGAGGGGAGGAGTAAGGAAGCCTTTCAAATAAACAGCAACAACTCCCTAAAACAAGGTCCTGGAGGGCTAAAATAGCCATATGATGTGTGCGGCTCAGGCTTGAGAAAGAGCAGCCACTTGATGTTGAGCCATCATAATGTGTTAGTGTGGAGTGAGTGGATTTAGCAAGTGTAGCACTTGAAAGGACATGCAGTGTATAGTGATGTTTACAGTTCAGTTTGCCAAACTTATATACACACACACACACACACACACACACACACACACACACATATATATATATATATATATATATATATATATATATATATATATATATATATATATACATATATGGTTTGGGGTGAGCTGGACCGCAGAGTGAAGGCAAAGGGGCCAACAAGTGCTAAACACCTCTGGGAACTCCTTCAAGACTGTTGGAAAACCATTTCAGGTGACTACCTCTTGAAGCTCATTGAGAGAATGCCAAGAGTGTGCAAAGCAGTAATCAGAGCAAAGGGTGGCTATTTTGAAGAAACTAGAATATATAACATGTTTTCAGTTATTTCACCTTTTTTTGTTAAGGACATAACTCCACATGTGTTCATTCATAGTTTTGATTCCTTCAGTTAGAATCTACAATGTAAATAGTCATGAAAATAAAGAAAACGCATTGAATGAGAAGGTGTGTCCAAACTTTTGGCCTGTACTGTACATATACACACACATATACATACACACACACACACACACACACACACTATATTACCAAAAGTATTCGCTCACCCATTCAAATGATCAGAATCAGGTGTCCTAATCACTTGGCCTGGCCACAGGTGTATAAAATCAAGCACTCAGGCATGCAGACTGTGAAACAAGACATTTGTGAAAGAATGGGCCACTCTCAGGAGCTCAGTGAATTCCAGCGTGGAACTGTCATAGGATGCCACCTGTGCAACAAATCCAGTCGTGAAATTTCCTCGCTCCTAAATATTCCACAGTCAACTGTCAGCTCTATTATAACAAAATGGAAGCGTTTGGGAACAACAGCAACTCAGCACGAAGTGGTAGGCCACGTAAAGTGACGGAGAGGGGTCAGCGGATGCTGAAGCGCATAGTGCAAAGAGGTCGCCGACTTTCTGCACAGTCAATTGCTACAGAGCTACAAACTTCATGTGACCTTCAGATTAGCCCAAGTACAGTACGCAGAGAGCTTCATGGAATGGGTTTCCATGGCCGAGCAGCTGCAGCCAAGCCACACATCACCAAGTGCAATGCAAAGCGTCGGATGCAATGGTGTAAAGCACGCCGCCACTGGCCTCTAGAGCAGTGGAGACGCGTTCTCTGGAGTGATGAATCACGCTTTTCCATCTGGCAATCTGATGGACGAGTCTGGGTTTGGAGGTTGCCAGGAGAACGGTACATTTCAGACTGCATTGTGCCGACTGTGAAATTTGGTGGAGGAGGAATTATGGTGTGGGCTTGTTTTTCAGGAGCTGGGCTTGGCCCCTTAGTTCCAGTGAAAGGAACTTTGAATGCTTCAGGATACCAAAACATTTTGGACAATTCCATGCTCCCAACCTTGTGGGAACAGTTTGGAGCGGGCCCCTTCCTCTTCCAACATGACTGTGCACCAGTGCACAAAGCAAGGTCCATAAAGACATGGATGACAGAGTCTGGTGTGGATGAACTTGACTGGCCTGCACAGAGTCCTGACGTGAACCCGATAGAACACCTTTGGGATGAATTAGAGCGGAGACTGAGAGCCAGGCCTTCTCGACCAACATCAGTGTGTGACCTCACCAATGCGCTTTTGGAAGAATGGTCAAAAATTCCTATAAACACTCTCCTCAACCTTGTGGACAGTCTTCCCAGAAGAGTTGAAGCTGTAATAGCTGCAAAAGGTGGACCGACATCATATTGAACTCTATGGGTTAGGAATGGGATGGCACTTCAGTTCATAGTATGAGTAAAGGCAGGTGAGCGAATACTTTTGGTAATATAGTGTATATTAAAAGATCGATCTTTGGGCATACAGGTCGATCCATGGGAATTTAAATGAAGATTGATTCAAAATCGGAGGATCGATCTTTTCAACACAGGTCTATCCATGAAGTTAGGTCGCCTGCCTCTGACAGAGTCCTGATGCCACAGCATCACAGCTTTGCTCGGATCAAACTCATTGATGTCTGGGGAACAGAGTTGGACCATCAGGAGATTTGACAGTATGTTCCAGTGTGTTGCGTGTCGTCCTTCTGAGCTGGCTAGGCTAAACCTGGGCTAACCTCACAACATGTGACGCGACGTCACAAACAGATCACTAGCGCTAGCCGACGGGCTACGGGGAGCTACTGAAGTGCCACACACAAACATCACCGGTGAAGTGCTAACATTAGCTACCGTATGAATTTAAAGCCACCTCTTGCATAATTTATTGCATGACTTGGTGCAAATATTTACCCGCCCCATGGCTGGTAGACCTCCAAAATTAACTGGCCAAGGGAATATTTTAGGCACATTTGGCGAGTGGCGACCGCTAGTTTACAGCACTGCTCAGCGCTGTGAAAACTTACATTTTCCCATTTCGGCAAGTGGCTTGCTCACACTAACGTTTTGAGACCCTGCATGAGCGCAACATGCGGCAGCTGAGCCAATCGCGTACACGCTAAGGGGTGGCAAATGCAGTCAGTATCACTGATTGGCTATCAACGCCAACACAGGTCCTGGTGTCCTGCTTGCACATATTTTTCGTTTTAATATTTCTTTAAATAAATGAACTGTAAAGAAAAATATCAGCATCAATGGAAAAGTCATAATATATTACCAATTAAAATTGTGTTAGTTGCCTTTTACTACCTTTTAAGGGCCTTAATTTGGGCTTCTTTTATTTACTACCTTTTACAACCCCGCGGATACCCTGCTCCTGGAGTCTCAAGTAAAAGTCTGACGGCTTTGAAACCTATGCAGATGGAAAGAGGACGAAAATTCCTACAAAAATATGTTATTTTGATGTGGATTGGACCAAGTTCGTGGGAGCTGTGAAGAGTTTTCAAACATTTTTGACTCTGGTGTGCTCTGCTCTGCACTCTGCCTGACATATGACATATGACATCTGACATATGACTCACTCTAGCTGCCTCAGGAATGCACAATACACACCCATTGTAAGACCTCAGAGGGAGCAGAAAACACTCAAACTAAAACTGCCATAACTCAAAAACGGTAAAAGATAGCAAAATCATGTAAATACGTCATTTATAGATCAAGGTCTTGTGACTCATTTAAACTTTGAATAAAGTCTGTAACTCAAACGGTGACCGAGCAGTGACACCTCAAACAGGGGTGGGTTTTCTGGATTTCTCCATTAGATTGAATGAGGATTTCTCTGTCTGCCTGCATTTTGGTCTGACCATGACACAGCTGCCAGTGCTCAAGTCAGTCACACACTCGGACGTCCTTGGCCTTTCAAAATAAAAGCCCAAGACTCTTTCAAAATAAAAGCGCCCTTAAAACTGGCACAAATGGACGAATTGTCTGCACTTCGGGGGACGTGGGGCACGGGTGCGAGGGCCCATCCAATGCTGCTTGCAGCTTTAATTTTTCACATTAAAATACTCACAGTACATCCTGGTCTGTTTCAATTCCTTCACAATGTGCTCTATGAGACACTACTTATCATTTCATTTTGGGAAGAATGAGAGAGATAGGTGGTATGTGACACTAAGGGGCACTCTCAATTAGTGCAGTTACAAAGTGCATTACAAGAGATCTGTCATTAAAAGCAACAGGCATCATAATATCATTTCATTTGTCAATATAATAGAATGCAATACAATAATCTCTGATTTGACATTCATTACGGTTCATTTCACATCAACATAAGCATCCAACACCAGACTTTTAAATCAATATACACACTCAATAAGTAGCGCTAGCCGCTAAGCTAACAGTCCCTTTGAAATATATGGAGATGGCTAGGCTAGAGGCTACAATCATAACAAACATTCACCAGTTCGCTTTTCAGTTCCGTTTTAACTGACGACTTCAGGCACACTCACGACGGAGCACAGCGGTAAGCGTCTCCTAAAAGTTAGGGCTCGTCACGGTGAGTATAAAGCGATATATCAACAAAGAAACTGTTAATAACCCCAAACCCACCGGCACCAAACTGTCACTACCGCAGCTCGGCAGCCGCAAAGCTACTTCCTGAAACCAGGCAACAGGCTACCGTTTGCACCTGGGTTACAATATAGATTCACAAAAAGAGCACAGAAAACATGAAAATTACAGAAACCTTAAATGCCACTGTGTGTTTCATCTAGCCAATGACAGGCAGAATACTAAGAATCACGTTATTGTCATAGTCAACAACAAAATTATGTACTAAAGGCACGAATGTCCTCTTTGACAGGTCGGGAATCGAACCCACGGTATTATGCAAGGCAGGCAGAATCTCTAACCGCTTAGCTATCAGAGTTTGTTTACATTGTAGTAGTTTGGGCTCATGGTCCATTCATATTGATAAGTTACGAAAAAATGGTCCAATCAGTTTGAAAACTGAGATGCACATTTTTCGTATAGCATAATAAAATTATAACAAAAATAAAAAATAAAGCTAAAAAAAATCCGGGGCTTTTGAGGAAAGATCTGGGGCTTAAGCCCCAAAATCCCCTACCCCCGCGCTGCGCCTGATAACAATGTGTATGATAACAGAAGTACACACTTAAACAACCGATTCATATTGATAAAATTAATTAAGCAATAAGCCCCGAGAAGCCGTGGGTTACAGTGATTTTACAACGGCTGAGGGGCGTTCTAAGGCATGACGCACAGCGGAGTCGTAGGCATGTAAGGCACGGTAAAGCAGCAATAGATCAGCTGTGCAGTGTTATTAACCGAGGATTATGTGGAAAATTGAACATCTTGCTTTGCCAACTCGGCAAGGATCTGCTCCAGGCTCCAGCCTTCCACCCTCTTGAATTGGTGTATTGTATACTGATGATTTGGTGAGGGGGGCGGGTCGGGTCACTATAAATCTGGAGGGGAGACACCCCCCCCCCAGTGCCATCTGCGCCCATGCTGTGGGCCCACACACACATTCAAACCTTGACCTGAGATCAGAAAATATGCAATTTAACCCTGTTACAGGCCTGAGGTTGAAGCTTGGGTGCAGTGAGGCCTAGAAACATTAATGGCCACTTCACTCTGACATGAGCAGAAACAAAAAGCACGTGCATACAAGATCAGTTAGTTCAGTTAGTATTCACGAATCCAAAACTAGTTGTTGGTGGGGAATAGCAGAAGAGCGGAAATAGTATATCAACAGTATAACAGTATATCAAGGCACATTAACATGGTATGCTAAGCTAACTAGCAGGCCGCTAAATAACGTCACACATCATGTCTTTTACCGCTGAAACACTCAGTTACAGCACAGAAACTAGGCATACACTCTTATTCACCTTTTTGCAGATTACAATCAAGTTATTATCAGGACCACGTAGTCGACCTCTACGATAAAACTTAAAAATGCTCTCCACACAATACTTTCTTCTCCTTTCTCGGACTACTGTGCGTCTGCTTTTCTCCTTGCGGGCTCAACACTACCTGCGTCACATGTCCCGCCTCTAACTGAGGGAAAGATTGGCTGTTAGTTTGTTAAAACCCAATGACAATACATAAACAGAATGACTGACATTACACTGGTAACACGTTATGTTGCACGGCTAATTACATGTGTTGATTTCAGATCAAACAAACTCATTTTCTCCTGAATAACAGTCTTAAAGGAACATAAACCTTTTTATATTAATTTAGCCTTTTTTAAACTGTAAATAGCTTAACTTACTGAACTGTAAATATAACATTCCTGCATTTATCTAATACATATTTTAACCATTTTAGTATTATGAACTTTTGGAGTTTTATTTATTTAGTCAACTATTTATATGTTGTTTAACTGATTTTATGCACTGTACTCCGAATGATTTCAGACAGGGCTACACTATGGTCCCAACTTTTGGGGGGATGGAAATGAAATGTAGTACGGCGGATAACCAAAATAATCGTTCAGTTTGTGATAAAAGCATGAAATTTGGTACACATATAGCCAAAGGCATACCAAAAATAATTAGATATGGAGGCATCATGAATTTTCAACATGGCGCCCATGGCAGCCAATTTACAAAATGGCCGCCAATAATGAGAGTTTTCTTATGAGTGATGGATATAATAGGATATTTCAGACTTATTTACCAAACATAGTACTTGGTAAATGTCTTTTGGATAATTGACAATTGTCATTGAATATTCAAAATGGCCACCATTTTTCAAGATGGTAGCCGTCACTTGAATGACTGTCTGATATGGGTGATCTTGGTGTCAAATCTGTCATTTTTTATGACGCAGAATTCAAATGTGGAACTTTGGAATTGGCCAGAAGCTTCCTTCTGCCTCACAATTGAATATAACCACTTTCAAGATGGCGGCCATATGGCCAAAATCAAAATTATAATTGCTAGGAAATAGAGCTATTAAAATTAAAATGTTGATCCAATAAACTAAAAAAAATCCTACATCTGCAAAAATGAAAACAACTGAACCATTCGATGAATGGAAATTTAATAGAGTGGATGCTGAAGCACAACCAGCACAACCAGGACACACCACTGCTGTGACACTCAGCAAATACACTCTGCTTAATAATGCCATATTTTCTGTAATTAATGCGCTGGTTGTGGTGAGAGATTAGTGGTAGTGTAGTTTAGTTTCCTAAATGCTACCTAATGTTAGCCCGACATCTACTTAATAGTTTACGTATTTAGATGTAGTTGGATAGCCGCAGGCGGCACGGTGGTGCAGTGGTTAGCACTGTCACCTCACAGTAAGAAGGTCCTGGGTTCGATTCCCACCCAAGGTCCTTTCTGTGCGGAGTTTGCATGTTCTCCCCGTGTCTGCGTGGGTTTCCTCCCACCGTCCAAAGACATGCAGGTTAGATGAATTGAAGAAGCTAAATTGTGTGTTTGTTTGTCTGCCCTGCGATGGACCATTTCATTCCTTTGCGATCTGGGTAACTATATGAAAGTCATATAAAGCCCTGTTACCCTTGGCTCGGCTCTCCTGCGCTGGCACACCCTGTCCATTCAGGTGCGGTTATCTATTCATTCATCTTCTAAATATATTCATTCATCTTCTAAATCGCTTATCCTCACTAGGGTCGCGGGGGTTGCTGGAGCCTATCCCAGCGCACATAGGGCGAAGGCAAAGAAACACCCTGGACAGGTCGCCAGTCCATCGCAGGGCAGACAAACAAACACTGACATTCACACACACAATTTAGCTTCTTCAATTCATCTAACCTGCATGTCTTTGGACGGTGGGAGGAAACCTACGCAGACACGGGGAGAACATGCAAACTCCGCACAGAAAGGACCTTGGGTGGGAATCGAACCCAGGACCTTCTTACTGTGAGGTGACAGTGCTAACCACTGCACCACCGTGCCGCCTGTGGCTATCCAACTACATCTAAATACGTAAACTATTAAGTAGATGTCGGGCTAACATTAGGTAGCATTTAGGAAACTAAACTACACTACCACTAATCTCTCACCACAACCAGCGCATTAATTACAGAAAATATGGCATTATTAAGCAGAGTGTATTTGCTGAGTGTCACAGCAGTGGTGTGTCCTGGTTGTGCTGGTTGTGCTTCAGCATCCACTCTATTAAATTTCCATTCATCAAATGGTTCAGTTGTTTTCATTTTTGCAGATGTAGGATTTTTTTTAGTTTATTGGATCAACATTTTAATTTTAATAGCTCTATTTCCTAGCAATTATAATTTTGATTTTGGCCATATGGCCACCATCTTGAAAGTGATCATATTCAGTTGTGAGGCAGAAGGAAGCTTCTGGCCAATTCCAAAGTTCCACATTTGAATTCTGCGTCATAAAAAATGACAGATTTGTGACCCCAAGATCACCCATATCAGACAGTCATTCAAGTGACGGCTACCATCTTGAAAAATGGTGGCCATTTTGAATATTTAATGACAATTGTCAATTATCCAAAAGACATTTACCAAGTACTATGTTTGGTAAATAAGTCTGAAATATCCTATTATATCCATCACTCATAAGAAAACAGTCATTATTGGTGGCCATTTTGTAAAATGGCTGCCATGGGCGCCATGTTGAAAATTCATGATGCCTCCATATCTAATTATTTTTGGTATGCCTTTGGCTATATGTGTACCAAATTCCATGCTTTTATCACAAACTGAGCGATCATTTTGGTTATCCGCCGTACTATCATCCATATCTAACCAGTCTGAAAAAATGGTGGCCTTTTTGAATTTACAATGAAAATGTTAAATTATCCAAAGAACACATTACCAAGTGCATATTGTGAATGAATTCAACAAATCTTGTCTGCAATATCATATTATAACAATAACTCTTTAGAAAACAGTTGTTGCTGGTGGCCATTTTGAAAAATGGCTGCCATGGGCGCCATGTTGAAAATTCATGATGCCTCCATATCCAGATCTTTTGGGAATGCCTTTGGCTATAAGTGTACCAAATTTCACGCTTTTATCACAAACTGAACGATTCCTTCATATTATGGAGCTAAGCAGCTGCACTAATGTGTGAATGCCACACCTGTGAGAGGAATGGAGAGGGTCACTTTAAACAAGGAGGGAAGCAGCCTCATTCTGACAAAACCAAGGACCCTGTGGACCCAATGTACCGACTGCAGGGGCGAGGTCTTTGTCATCACAGAGAGAAGACTAGTGCCTGCCTCAATGACAAAGTGGTTAGAGAGGTGAAAAGATGGACAGTGCACAGGAGGAGATCCTCTTTGAGACCAAGACATGTGACTCCCACTTTGCTCAAACACTTAAACAGCCAACCCTGTAACACAGCCAACACAGAACCTGAAGAGAGGAAAGGAAATGAGGTTGTAAGAAGAAGGAGCAAGCGGAGTCCTATGAAAGCACAGTCAGAAAGAAGAGTGTCCAGAGCCCTGAAGAGACGGCAAGGAAGGAAGGAGGAGAGAGAGAGGAAAGCAGGGAGATCCGGGTCGGTTGTAGCAGTTTTTTGTTTTTTTCCTTATTACAAAAAGACAGCGCCAGCTACAGTTTCAATATTTGAATGTAATCAAGGTACACAAGTACGCCACCAATCCAAACTACAGTTTCGTCCCACAGATCAATACAGCGGGTGTGATCAGGCCGAAGGTGGAAGCGGCGCAATGCACACGTGTGGGACGAATGTAGCAGTCCTCAAAAGTGGACTGAAGAGGCCAGGTGACACTTTTTTTTCTTGCTTTTACTTCTCATTCCTTCATCAGTTAACCTTTCCAAGTAATAGTGAAATATAATTTATGTTATATGTTGCAAATTCATATAGTTAGACCTTTTGTCTATTTTGCCGACATGACCAATGTTTTGCCTCCCTTAATAGACTTACCCATACAAATGATTCACAATACAAATTTCTTGTTAAGATTAGCAATTAAAATGATTAACTTTTATAGTTATGAACTTTGTATTTAAGTTATTGTAGGCTATTTATTAAATGTTATTTATTTAATTTGTCATCCATGGCCTGTTGTATATTCTATATTGTGAATGGCTAGATCTTTTTATTCCTTGAATAGCTAATGAAAGTGCACACTGTCCTTTATAAATTGAATAAAATAAATAAATAAAATAAATTATTTGTGAATCTGGCCTCACCTCTTTAGCACTCACACCAAAAAATATATATGCTGCTTGGATCAGATACTGCTTCATCCAAGCCTCTTGCTCTCCACTGAACACCTTGTTGTGTGCTTTGTACCCTTGCGGAGGTGCTGCGCTGTCACTTCTCTTTCTCCTAACGTAGCGCAGGAGGGTGACGTTACAGAGACCATAAATTTTTGCTGCAGCTCTGATTGACTGGCCCTCAAAAACAGTCTGGCAAACTCTTTCATAAAGCTCTGTGCTTCCTCACCCTAATCCTCAGCATATCCTGTAAGCACAACATCAAGGAAATGCATAGGTAAGGCTCTGCTACAACCATCCCTCCTCGCTCTCCCTATGTTTAAAAGGACATAACAGAAAAGCTACACATGAGCCACATGAAACGACTGCACGTTTAGTCTACCGATAGGTCTGACAGACCATATAGGTTTGTTGTATTAATTATAGCTGCTGTGCAGCGATGGGTCGGGTCCGGGCAGTTTTAAGCAATTCTAAGCACAAGCAGAAGAATATGAACTTAAACTGAACTGATTGACACACCTGGGGTGTATTCAACGACGTTACAATACGTAACGTTGTGTGACGTTGTCTCATTGAATGGTGTGTTTGGTTGTAACTTTTTGTAACAGAGAGCAACATGCCTCAGAGGTAGTTTAACTCCGTTTTGTGGGCGTGTCACAGGTGTTATCCAATCAGCATCAGCCTGTATTTAAGCCTCCGTGATTTAAAACAATAGTGCTCCAGTATGGCTTTCAGTGTAGCCTATGTTTAAAATTTTACCCCTCATTTGAGGAGGTAAAAGCACATGTATGTGTTAAGTGTGATGATAGATCAGACATAGTTTGTTTTTCTTCAGTAATATGGCAACTTTTATTCAACTTAAAACTTAAAACACGTTTGTGTAGGCTTATGGTACAATTCTTAGAAACAATGTTTAACAATAACTGTTTTTTTTTTTCATAGCGGACATTGAATGTATTGTAGTACCCCTATAATTACGGTAATGATCCATTGAAAGTAATGTCTGCTCACACATTTCTTCGGCTACAGTCGCGAGGAGAATGGCCCTCCGGGCTTCCATGCTCCCAATGTTCAGAGCTTTATCATTTCTGTTAGCTTGACAAAATGAACACAGCAGACTAAAATATAATAAACATTATAGCTGCTGTGCAGTGCAATTCTGAGCAACAAGTAGAGAATAGGAAGACGAAAAGAAAGGTGGCATTCTTATGTGCATTTTGTATCAGCTGAAGCTTGAACTCACAGTTTCTGGCATAAAGGACAACACTCTATCTCACTGAGCTAATTGGCAAATGTCATTTCATGTGAGGCTTCACAAATTGACTAAGACAGTCACATGACAGCAGCCACCTATGCATAGAAAGGCAGATTTCAAACCACTGTAAAATAAATAAATAAGTCATCAAGACAAAAATCTTACAATGATGATCTGGCATGGGACTGGACCTTTGTGCAAAGTTTGGTGAATTTTCGCACGTGGGAATGTTGCACAAGCTGAGGCTTGAACTCACAATCTTCAACACCGAGGCCTGGCCTCTACCTCACTGAGCTAAAACTTCACATGCAGCTTCACAGAATGACTGAGCCAATCACTGACATGCAGGACAGCAGCCAGCCATGCATGGAAAGGCAGATTTTAAACAGCTGTCAAAAATTCAGTTATTAAGACAAAAATCTGAAAATACACATATTGCATCTAGACAGCATGGAGATGTTGATCATCAACAATGATTGATTTGCTCGATAAGTGAAAAACTGATGTTTAAAAATGCCATTTTTACATTGACTCCAATTGTTCACATTAGAGCAAAATTCAAAATGCTGTCAAAAATTCAGTTTTTGAGATACAATTTTGAAATTTGCCACACATCTACCATGACTCTAGAATTTTGTCCATTTTTTTCATGAACATTGAAGATTTATTTAGCAAGAACTTGCAGGTATATGTTTACAGTACCATTTACAGTCAGTTTTTGATAAATCAAAAATCTGAGAAACAATGTTTTGCTCTGTAGCAATTTTGGTGTCAATTGAGCAAAAATTGTGGGAGGAGATAGGTTTAATAAATTCTACAGTTTTTGCAATAGGTTTGAGTGCACAAAAGTTTCTTCAGTATTGGGGCTACAGTTTGATGAAAGTTGTGAAGTTGTAACACATATGGTTGATTTGTTATGAACTTTCAAAGTTTTGAACTTTAGAGGCTTGCTATAGCGCCACCATCAGGACTATTGGCTTGAGTTTGCAGCTGAGGTAATCTGGCATGGGACTGGACCTTTGTGCAAAGTTTGGTGATTTTTTACCCATGAGAAGTATGATTTCCTCGGAAGAAGAAGAAGAAGAAAGAACACCTGGGAATACAATAGTGTCTTGGCAGCATAGGCTGCCCGGACCCTAAATACACAAACTCTATGACAAAATCGAAAAACACTTAGGGTTTCAGTATTTTACTTATCGCTATGAAAAGAACGTTTTCTCCTAAAACTCGGCAACAATAGGGGCGGCAAAGATTTTTTGCAGAGGCAGCCATGAAAGGAGGTGGAATCTGCTCACCAAATTACAAGTTCCTGTGTTGTGTCTAACACGAATAAGGGCCCGTGCTACAACCGCCCCGCTGCTACAACTGACCTGGATCTCCCCTACACATATGCGCAGGGAAGGTAAAAGCATGTGGATTGTGCAGCAACAGCAACTTAAAGCAAAACCTTAGAGTGTCCCACACCATTCCAAATAAAGAGGAGCTTCAGATTCTTGTGCAATATGGAAATGGACGGTAAGATTAAATAAAATATGTTTTTCATATCCATGCATAGATACCCTGGTATGTGATTAGCTTGGATATCCTGGACTCATTTATTTTTCATTTCCTACCACAGAATTACAGAAAATTTTGACTGTCCACTATGTGGGAAGAAACAGCTCTCCCGCCTTGATAAGCACTTACAAGTTACACGTGACCTGCAATCACCATACGAAAGCATATTCAGTTGGCTTTAATTTGACAAAAAACATGCAGGATCTGTTGTAAATATAATGTTTTGTTCATCTTAAGTTTGTCTAATATTGGAATTTTTCATGTTAATAGGATCGAGAACCGATCATGAATGCCAAGACAGCAGTCATTGTGCAAAAGTTTGCTGAACTGCAGAAAGTCCAACCCTGATGTGCCCATGGTATCAACGTTGGACTTGGGACCTACCAATGAATGTGGTATGTATAAGTTGTGATTCCCTGTTAACAATGGTGACTGAAAACAAGGCTTTCATCATATCCCATTACCTTTTCTATACAGCTATACACACTTGAGCTTTTTATTGAGTAGCTTTTCATGGTTTTTGTGTAGCAGCAAAAAATGACAGTGCTTTAGTTTCCTATTTAAAGTTGTTGCATTTCATGACAGATAATGACTGTCTGCCGACCGATGAAAACAATCTCATGGAGCTCGTCAATGAGGAGCAGGAGCAACAGTGCCAGGAGAGTGACCTGTGCATTGATCTTTCTTTGAGCCCCGATTCACCCACCAGTGATCATACTCCTTCTCAAATCGACTTCAACCACAAATATTCCACCTTCATGAATATTCCACCTTCAAGTGATGAAAATGTGTCCGACTCCAGTGACCTTGATGAAACTACATGTCAGCCACCTCATTCCACGCCTGTTCCTGGGTCCCAAAACTCCTCTTCTGGTTGGTCTTCTATTAAAAAAAGTCACCAACTCCCTTCTGCCTCTCCACGTGGGTCCATCCATCCATCCTTGTCCTGTCACAGTGTGGCTTCTTCATTCATCCTGCCAGTGCACGAGTGGCCAGAAGGACGTTTTGAATGAGTCAGTGTCACAGGCGGGTACATACAACTGCATCTGCGAGCAGTTTTCTTCCAGGTTGCAGCAGCTGGAACAAAAGGTGGATCTTTTGATGACAGCGCAGCCAAAGACACCCAACACTATACCCCCTAATCCACCTTTATCAGCTCAAAAAGCGGAACATGTAGGCAAGGGGAAGAGAGGCGAGCCCTTACTTGGTAAGTTTTCCTTTCTTTTTCAATTAATTTGGGGGACAGAGGAGACAGACACTTCCAGTTATTTTGTTCTTTCCCTTTTTTTGGCAATTGAGCAACTGATGTTTCCTTTTTTCCTACTGCAGAAAAGATTGTTCAAAACTTGAAGAAGTCTCGCCTGGGGTCACACAGAGGAAAGAAGGATGTGGAAAATGCACGGCAGTCATCCAGCCATAGTCACTGCTTTTGCCTTTACATGGCTGCTGGCCTGCTTCCAGTGCCATCTGCCATGACCTAAGGTTCCTAAGCCAAATGGACAAGTTACAAGGATACAAGGAAGTTTATTTGTCATTATACAACAGGTTGTATAGTGAAATTAAAACGTGGTTCCCTTTTGATTGATTAATTGATTGATTGTGTAGAAAATAGAATTATTAGGCCTGGAGGAGTTCAGATGGTGCATTTAGTAGTCTCACAGCCTGAGGGAAGAAGCTGCTCTGTAGTCTGGTGGTACGGCAACGAATACTTCTGTATCTTTTGCCTGATGGCAGCAGGGTAAACAGGCTGTGGCTGGGGTGGGTGTTGTCTTTTAGGATCCTTATGGCTCTGCGCAGGCACCTCACCTCCCCGATATCACTGATGCTTGGTAGATGGGTGCCAATGATGTTTTGGGCAGTCTTAATCACTCGTTGCAGAGTCTTCCTGTCCTTGGCCGTGCACATCCCATGCCAGTTTGTGATGTTTCCAGTCAGGATGCTTTCAATCGCTCCTTTGTAGAAGCTGACAAGAACTTTTGCTTTCTTAAGTTTCCTTAAGAAATACAGGCGTTTCTGAGCTTTTTTAACCAGGGCAGAGATATGTGAAGTCCATGTCAGGTTCTCTGTTATGTTGATTCCCAGGAACTTAAAACTGCTCACTTGCTCCACCTCAGCTCCACTGATGTAGACAGGGTTGTGTGTCTTTCCCTCCTTTTTTCGAAAATCAACTATCAGCTCTTTGGTTTTGCTGACGTTGAGCAGTAAGTTGTTTTCTGCAAGATGGTTGATTTCCTCCCGATATGAAAACTCATCATTGTTGGAGATCCGGCCGATGATGGTGGTGTCATCTGCGAAGAATAGAGTTCTCTCCATGTCGGGGGTTGCAGTCGTGGGTGTACAGCGTGAACAGGAGGGGGCTGAGCACACAGCCCTGGGGGGCTCCGGTGTTGAGCACTAGAGTGGAGGAGGAGAGACTGCCAATCCGAACTGACTGGGGTCTGTTTGTGAGGAAGTCCAGTATCCAGTTGCAGAGAGTGGTACTGATGCCCAGAGTGTTCGGTTTTCCAATCAGCTTCATGTGGGAGATTGTGTTGAAAGCTGAGCTGAAATCAACAAACAGCATTCTGATGTAGGTGATGCTTTTCTCAAGGTGAGTGAAGACTGAGTGGAGAGCAGTGGAGATGGCATCCTCTGTGGATCTGTTGGTTCTGAATGCAAACTGCAGAGGGTCCAGACTGGCAGGGATGTTGTTCTTTATGTGCTGGAGAACCAGTTTCTCAAAGCACTTCATCAGGATGGGGGTGAGTGCCACAGGGCGGTAGTCATTTAGATCAGACACTGCAGACTTTTTTGGCACAGGGATGATGGTGGCTGTCTTGAAGCAGGTGGGAACACTCTCCTGTGACAGCGATATGTTTAAAATGTCAGTAATGACATCTACTAGCTGGTTGGCACATGTTTTTAGTACACGGCCAGGGATGTTGTCAGGCCCAGCAGCTTTATTCATATTCACTCATAATCACATCCACTGTGGATACTGACAGTGGCCGGTCCTCTGGAGGCGGAGTAGACTTTACAACTGACTCCCTGTTGAGGAGGTCAAAGCAAGCATAAAATGTGTTTAGCTCGTCTGGTAACGTGGCCTCACACATGATGGGAGCGCTCCTGCTTTTGTAGCCTGTCACACTTTTGACCGCCTGCCACAAGTCTTTGCTGTTGTTGGTGTTGAGGTCTCTCTCCAGTCTCTGCTGATGCCTTCACTTTGCCTCCTTCATGCCAGCTTTCAGTTTTGCTCTGGCAGTGTTGTAGGCTTCTTGGTCACCTGACTTAAAGGCAGCTTTTTTGGCTCTACATAGAGTTCTCACCTCTCCATTCATCCAGGCTTTCTCATTAGGGAATGATTTAACTGTCCTTATTTTTACCACATCATTAGCACATTTGCTGATGTATGATGTCACTGATGATGTGTATTCTTCCAGGTCAATATGGTTCTCCTGGGTGGCAGCATCCCTGAACATCTGCCAGTCCGTGCATTCAAAACAGTCCTGTAGAGCTGCTGTAGCTTCATCTGTCCACACTTTAACTGTTTTTACAGTTGGTTTGACCCTTTTTGTCAGCTGGATGTAGGTAGGCAGGAGAAGCAAGGAGATGTGGTCTGACTGGCCAAAATGAGGACGAGAGTCCTCATTTTGTGTGTTAGTGTGTTGTTTCCTCTGGTGGGGATGTGGACATGCTGGTGGAATCTTGGCAGAACAGTTCTGAGGTCTGTTTGATTAAAATCCACAGCAACAATAATAACAGCATCTGGCTGTTTTGTCATGTGACTGCTGATGACCTCATACAATTCCAGGAGTGCATTTTTTGAATTTGCATCCGGTGGAATGTAAACAGCAGCAACAAACACACTGGTGAATTCTCTAGGCAGGTAATATGGCCGACATCTCAGCAGTAAAAACTCAATGTCAGGTGAACATTTTCCATCCACTCTGACTGCACCTGAGCACCAAGCATCATTGATGTACACACAGAGCCCGCCCCCTCTCGTCTTACCGGAGTCTTGTGTTCTGTCGGCCCGGAACAGGCTCCGCCCGTCCAGTGCTAACGCCTCATCCGGCATGTTGTTATGAAGCCACGTCTCTGTAAGGACGAGAGCACCGCAGTTTCTGATCTCTCCCTGCTGGGTCAGCCTGAGCCTTATCTCATCCATTTTATTTTCCTGCGACCGGACATTCGCCAGGAGTAGGCTGGGTAGTGGGACAGCCTTTGGTCCAAGCCTTCTTAGCTTAAGTCTTACCCCGGCTCGTTTCCCTCTCTTCCTGGGTCAACCGCACCGCTTGCGATGACATTCTGATCCGAATGTTTTGGTTGTCGGATCTTGAGATGCCGAGAGCAGATATCATCTCAAGGTCCGCGGCACTCAATGAACTCTTCTGATATTGATGAGTGTATTACTGTCATAAGTAATACACCCAAAAGTGATACGATTCTCAGCAATAAAAATGGGAGAATCGCTCCTCATTTTGCTGAAATTGAGGGAGCCACCAGCTGCTGCATGCATATGCGCCGCCGTTGCCATATACCGTGTGTAAGTATTTATTTATTTTCTTCGTCATATTTTTCCTGATTTAAAAGACATTTTTCAGAGTTAATCAGGTACAAAATACTTACAAACACAAATAGAATTTCTTAAGTATTAGTTTCAAACTGTATTCTATGATGCTTTAAAATAGATGAGAATTTACAAGTTGGAATATAGAATTAAGTGGAACTGGAAGTTAGACTCAGTCACTTGTGACTGTTTTTCTTTTTCCATAGTTGGCCAACGTACCTGTCTAGGAAAGGCTATGCACCCACTACAATCAAAAACATGTTGACCAATGTGATCATGTTCCTGAGACATGTTGAGAACTCCTTCCAGAAGGATAGTAAGCTCAAACAGAAAGACTTCAAGACACTTCAGTACGAACTTAAGAGAATCATGTCTGAGGTCCACAGAAAAGTGATCATCCACCGGCAGAAAGTCTTATGCCAAAAGTCAGGTAAATATTTTACATTTCTTCGAGTCAGGTGTTGTTTACTTTCTAAAAATCAAATTTTATGTCCTATATACACTGTAAAAATTCTGAGGTTGAGAAAACTTAAAAATGTAAGGCAGCTGCACATCCTTTTTGAGTTTCTTCAACTTCTGGGCTTGTAAAGTTTTAACAACTTAAATTTGTGACTTAGATTGCTTGTTTACTCAAACTGTTACGTCAAGTTGAAAAAACTCAAAATTACTATTGTGATGTACTAATATACATAGGCTTACTTTACTTAAACTTTCGAGTTTAGCCAATTTAAAGTTGTGTGTTCAGTCAAATTATAATTACAGGTACATTGGACTGTATATGTCTTGTTGAGGTAACTTTAATTTTAACTCAAGACTTGCAGTTAATGCAACTTGGGGGAGTAAGCCCTGACTGCAGTCCGCAGATCGAGGAGTGGCTCAACGTGGGTGGAGCTAAATGTTTGACTCTGCCCACTTCCTCAATAGCAAGCGACTGGTAGAGGTTGCTAACCCTAACCCTTACCCTAATCCTAACCCTAACCTTAACCTTAACCTTAACCCTTCACCTAACCCTAACCAGATGGTGCCTGTGTAGATTCAAACGTTTAGCTCCGCCCACATTTAGCCACTCCTCGATCTTAGGGAATCAGACTGAATTGGGCCTAACTGGTACCTTTTATCCAAATTCCTTTTAACCTCAACAGAGATTGGCTTTTAGAGTTTTACAGGGTTTCCCCCAGGATTTTTTGAAACTGTGGTGCTGAGGTGGACGATGATGCATGATGCATGCTGCCAGAAGGTCCCCCTGCAGCCTGTTCCTCAGGTCTGTCTTCACCTACACATAAATACAATTTAAAGTGAGTGGAACTTGGCAAATTGAGAAAAACCAAACCATCTCTGATATGGAATTAGACTATATCGCATATATCGATATAGTTCAAATTTGCGCTGTGATCCTTGCTCTGCTGCGCTGCTGACCCGGAGCTCTCTGCACTGCTCCGCGCGCCCCCGCCCCTCCTCTGTCGGCACAGAGGAGGGGCGGGGGCAGGATCACACACTCTGGCACTCTCGGGGTAATTTTATGGGGCCGGGGCCGAACTACCCCGAAGGAGAGAATTCCTGAACTTTTACAGGGGCTAAAAAACGGCCCTGCTTCGAGGTAGGGACTGTGAGCGGCCCCGAAAACTCCCGGGTGGGGCTTGGGGTTTACTTTGTGCTGACTGGATTTACTCACGGTGCGATGTGGTGTCAACAGAAAGCAAACAGCCGGGCGCTAGGCGTCCCTAGCAACACGGCCAACACTACCAAGCTAACGCTAACGTGCTAGCTAACGTTAGCTAACAGTAACAACACACTTTTTAGCCGGCATTTTTAGGGGCACTAACGTTAGCTTTAGCGGACGTTAGCTAACGCTAACAACAGGCTTTTTTAACAACACGCATTTTGATGCCCCGGTCATGGTCATGCAGCCACCCGGTAACTTTACAGGAACCTTCCTCCGACTCAGCCCTCTCAGTGGAGTCATGGCAGGTGAGAGGGCGAGAGGACGCTCCTGTAGCAGCTCCTGCCCCCCAGATACTACCAGGAACACTGCAGAAGCCCCAGCCACAAGCCATCCACAATCCGAAAAAGCTCCAGCCCCGTCATGTCATATTTGGCTTTGACTATGACTGAACATTTGCTCTCACTTTAAGGAAAAAAATTCGGGATATATATCGTATATCAATATTCAGCCAAAATATATCGGGATATGACTTTTGGTCCATATCGCCCAGCCCTCGGTCGCAATGCAATGTTAACATTAATAACATTAGGGTCGTTTTCACAGGCTTGAACAAAAAATGGATTAAACTTAATCTTGCTTAGGTACCTTTCTCTCGCCCTTTTCTCTCCCTCTGCTTTTTACCGCCTCCACTCTTGAGCGCGCAGCAGTAGCACAAAGCAGGTGGGTGATAACTCCGGTGCGTTTTCAAAATAAAATTAATTGCGGCGTAGTGTAACATGTCGTGATATTTAATTTATCATTTAAAACTCTGATCATAGTAAGTATATGTGCGCAAATATATGCTATGTGTGTATGTAGGGTTGTTTTCACAGGTCATTCATACAATATACTTTAAATTGTGTTAACACCCAAAAAAAAAAAAAAAAATCATCATTCCCAAGCCGTGGCGGCTTTTATTTAGCCGTGGCGGTGCGCCACGATCAATTACATGTAGCGGAAACCCTGGTTTTATCTGTTGAGTGCTTTTTTAATCATCATTTGAATAAAGGTAGTTTTTCACAGTCAGTTTGAGGCCTAGTCTCTAGGCCAGGACCTACAACCATCCAGGCCACTCAAAAACTGCTTGGTGGGACTTTTCCAAACCACAAACTCAACCTTCCTTGGGAGAGGAGCCTCTGTCTGTCACCCCAGGTCGTAACGACTGGACCACACGGCTGAGGAACTACAGCAACTGAAACAGAGGAGAGGAACATCAAAAAAAACAAAAAAAAAAACCAAAAAGATCACCAACCTGCTGCCAAAAGCCTGAGGTAGGCCTCTAACAACAACTGACTATGCCTTTTTCTCACAGGTATGAGGCGGCCCACTCCAGCCTAGCAGCAAGGAGTGCATTGCCAACACACAGGAATAGGAGATCAGCTAACTCACACACACACACACACACACACACACACACACACACACACACACACACACACACACACAACCACACCATGCACACAACCACACTAGACACAATACAGCCACTCACCTTCAGTTACAGCAACCCCCGGATGAGGAGACCAGGCAGCTAGCCAAAGGCATTTTCAGACTCTTGCAAGCTGTTCATCATAAAAACATTATAGACAATGCCATCACCACACAGAACCCACCCAAGGGCATGATGAAACAGGTGAATAAGCTAGCTGCTTTTATCAAAGCTAGCTGCTTTTATCAAACCTCTCAAACAGAGAGGCAGTAGCCAGGAACACACATACATGGATGCAACACAACCTCACCATATTACAAGATCACTACATACATGTCATTCTCAACCACAGCAGTTTACCCTGGGACTGGACGGCCTTCCAAATTGCGGTCGGCTGGGCCAGGAAACGCTACAGAAGCAGACTGACCCAGTCGACCATCGAGGCCGCCCAGTAGGGCTGAACGATTAATTGCATTTGCGATAATATCGCAATATGATTTCCTAACCGCAACTTGCGCGATTATAAGTTGGTCACGAGACGCGAGACCTCCAGGTAGAGTTTCCAGCCCTGCCAAAACCACGAAGGCCACCAGCTTACCAAAAGTCACTATACCTGGGCCCAAAACAGGCCCTGGTGACAAAAGTGAGGGACAGCGGCGGGGGGGAGCCGGCGGTGAGGCCCAAGATGGCCCCCTCTTTACAACATGCCCATTCTCAGTCAACCCCCAGGGACGCTAAACACAAAATGGCTGCCCTGGGGGACCGGGAGGGGGCCGGGCTCTCCACGCTGGCCCTCTCCCTCGTTGTTCACATCATTGATGGGCGGGGGGCCGGGACCACAGTTGCCGCTCCTCCCCCTCCTCCTCCTTCTTCTTCTCCTCCTCCTCCAGCTCCATCCCCCACACCTCCATGCCCTCCCACCAGGGCGGCCACCTGGCCCTGAGCACGACCCCCCTCCTGACTGCTCCTCTCCATCCTCCCACTCTCCCCCTGCCCCCAACCCCCCTCAAACCCAACCTAAACTCTAATTGGGCAAATTGGAACTATAATATAAACAGAAATATTACTAAATAAGAAGAAAAGGAATATAATAAATAAATAACAAGAAGAATCCCCTAATTGGTGGAGACACCAACTTTAAATTAACTGATAATAGTGTTGGTGACCTCTTGACCCTTCCTCCCCGAATCTTCGGGCTTACAGGGGAATCACTTTGCCCATTCTCTTCTTTTCTTGGTTTTGAGTCCTTTTTGCAGAGAAATAACTGGAGGATGTTTTGCTATGGTCCAAATGTATTGGATTAATAAATGAAATCCACTCCTATTTGCTTGTGGTCCTACTTATTTAATGAATTGTTGTTGAAATAATAAATAATTTGTTATTTACTATTTATTACAGCTTCGGATAGGCGGCCACCTTGCTCAGGAGTCACCTCATTATTCAAATTGATGTGTACCTTACCAAATGAATGCATGTATACAATGTATATATTGTTGCTGTGCCTTATTGTTTGTATTTTATTGAGTGCATATCCCTCAGCACGTTTACAGCACTTACCGTCCTTCCAGATGAGGCCTTACGACCTCACTTAGGCTCACTCCTGGGTGAGGCCGGGCCGCCCACCAGACTGCACCAGAAAATCATGAAATTGTTTAGAGTTTATTTATTCTAATATATTTCTTTCTTTTTTGATATATATATACATATAAATTGTGGTATGTTGTTATTACTAACTATGAATTTCTGCTGCCCTGCCGTCTGCCACCTAACCCACTCTGATTATGGGACTCATCTATACACCACATCATCATGGAGAGTGGGAGGCGACTGTGTGCAGGCCCCTGTATGCCAGTGCAATGGACCCACATGGTGGCGACCTTAGACCCAATCTCCCTTACCTAACCCTAACTTTAACCTTAACCCTTCACCTAACCCTAACCAGATGGCGCCCAGGTAGAGTCAAACATTTAGCTCCGCCCACATTTAGCCCAACTCCGACCTGCGGACTGCAGTCAGGTGCAATTGACTTGGGGCCCCAGAAGTTTAGTAAACTCAAAAAGAATGTGCAGCAGGTTGCCTTACATTTTTAAGTTAGCTTAATTTAGTTGTATAAACAAGTTTAGACCAAAAAAATCAAACTTTTAAGTAGGGATAACTACACTCTTTAGGGGAAAAAAAGATGACAAACCAGCACCAAAACTCACAACTTCATTCATGTAACAACTTCATTCATGTGACATTTTCTTTTAATAGGTTAAACATTACAGTCACAGAGATTTACTAATATGTCAGTGCACACCACCGAGAACCGAGAACGGCATGCCAAGTTTGGCACACCGTTCTCGGTGGCGCAAGTACTCCGCCGTCCCTCCTACCGGCGGAGGGGAGGTGAGACGGCATGGAGTGGGTTTGACACAGCCGATTCACATGTAACCAATCAAATGAGCCCCTGTCCTTGCCTTTAAAATGCGCTGCGTGAAGGCGTAATGAAAGTTTACACAGCTGACATGGAGGTCTATTGCCGCAGGCGGAGCAGAGCCCAGGAGACAGGCGCAGAGCGAAGACCGGCGAGCAGTGCGGACACGTCACCAAAACCTCACAGGCAGGCTTCCGGAATGTCAGGCACATGAACAATGCAATAAATACCGAAAAAAAACACTATTCAATGCTACGATCACAATCAGCACATACATATATCTCCATATCAACTGTCCCGTCACAGCTGATGTCAGATCAAAGGAGATTGGCACCGTTTGTGCTGATTGTGAAGTTTTGGTGATGTGCGCCAGGCAGCCAAACTTCCACTGCGCTGGCTCCGCTCCGCCTTGCACTGAAAGTAGACGTGGTTTCAGATGGCGAGCTTTTGGCGCACCTCGGCGAAGCCTTTTGGCACGAAACTGTCACTGCGCAAAGCCGAATCTGTCGGCACCTCCCCCCGCTGCGCCGCCACTCCCATCTCGGCGAACCTCCGCCTGCGAAACTTGGAAACTGTCCGCCTCTGCCGTTTCGCCGGTCGAAACTAGCTCTGTGCGGGGTTCGCCTCACTGCGCCACCCCGTGCTGCGCCGGGAAACTAGAGCCCTTAAAGTTAACAACAAACAAAAAAAAGACAGTCTTGCGGTCTTGCACCATCTGGCCTCCTAACACTGGACACTGGTGTTAAAGCTTTGCACCTTAATTACACTGATTCCACTGATGAAAAAGGACACCCTTTTTCCAAACATATCTCCACATGGACTGCTGCCCAAGCTTCAAGATTTGACACAGTCAAGTCAGAACAGAAATTACAAAACACCTTAACCATAAGGAGGGCTTGTAACAGAACCATGCAATAATCTTAACAAAGTCCTCAAACTTACGACTAGGGCTGTAAAATATTTCTCCATATACTTTTTAATACCTTGGATACAACACCAGGAAAGAAAAACAACTTTGAAATTAAAAAGGTATTTTTGAAAAGTCCTGTTGAATGTACATTACTTGCACAACAGCCAAGGATGTAATGAGTAACCAAATATGTCAGCCAATAATCTGATTGTTAATGTCCCAAATTATCATCCGTTATAAGTCCAAATGTACCACTGACCTTTAATATAGTTCGGTTTTCGATGATAAACCAACTCCAATGTCCAAGGTCCCAGGCTCCCAGCAAATCATGAACAGGCTATTTAAGCAATTTGTTTTTCAAAGCCTGCATCCTGGCTGAGCAATCAGCGCCAATGTGCATGAAGATGTTCTGAATTACCTCAAACGTCAAGGTTGAGAGCATAGATAAGACCAAAGAGAAGAGCAAATGCAGTGGGGAGGTCACCTGCATCATCTACAGCAATCTGCTCCTAAACAGCCAAGGCAATGCTGATTGTGGTTGGGTCTGATTTAGCAGTGGCAACGTCATCTTTGAGAACTATTCCAAGTTTGACTCCTTTGACGCACGTTTCATCCTGGTCCGTATCCAACAGTAACAGTACAAGCACACATGTCAATTGTTATAACATTTAACAGGTGCGCATATTTCAAATGATGCCACCAACAACAGGAGTCAGCAATACAGCTTAACTTCAAAAATACTGATATAAAAGGTTTAAAAATCAAGACACTTAACATTTTCTTCTCAAAAAACAAACAGTTCAGTTCAGCAGCGGTTGAGCACTATATTATGTAAGGTTCTCTTACCAGACATGTCTTCAACAAGTTGTGTTTTCCTTTAGAAACAAAGGTAGACCACAAGGAGCAGTAGCCTTTCAATATGCAAGGACATCAGTGGTCTAGGGAAAAAAAATAAGCGAACGACACACACACACACACACACACACACATATTGAAAGATCATTTACTGCCCTGTAACAATCACCCAGCATTCCCTGATGACAATTGAAAGTACTGGCTTTGTCTCAATTTCCACAATTGCTGTCTTGAATGTGTTTTCATGCACAACCAAATATTAAAGCTCTCCATTTTCTGAAAATGCCAAAGTCCAGGTGAACTTAATCCACACTTACATGAACATTTAGTCATGTAGTGTAAATGGTAAAGTGATCTGATTAGTTTGACACTAATGTTGTCTGAACTAGCCATTACTTGAAAAACTGCAAGGCTGTGTATTGGGACAAAACCACTGTAGCAACTGTGATGCACCCAAGCAACAAATTAACCTACTACGACTACTTCAGTGCCTGCTTCGGTTGCTTAAAGAGCTGCTTTAAGCTCTTCAACTATAATTTTTAAAAGATGAAGCAAGCACATGAACTTTCTTCAGAAAAATTGGCAGTTATTTTGCAGTTATTATTTACCTTTTCATCAAGTTTGCCCAGAAGGTTCTTCATGTCCTCTGCAGCTGCCCCACTTCGTGTTCGGTACAACTTGATGAGATGCCACAAATGGGTATCCAATGAGGAGAGGAATGTGTTCTTCAGATTTGTTTGTGTAATTCTGTAGAACTCTGCGCAAATCTATATTAGTAAGAAAACAGAATCCTCTAATGCAAAACAGGTTAACAAGGTAGCTGTGGTGCAAGCTGCACATACATTTTCATGGCCTAAAGCGCATTAGTCTGACAGAGAACCTAAAGTGCAACTGGGACCAATCTATTTACAACAGTTTCACAATATATACATGGATCAGCAGCTCAAATGTGCACCCACAATATTGCATGCAGTTTCTACTTTTTGTATGGTTGGAGACATCAAATCAATGCAATAAACAAATTTTAAGACATTAACCTAATTTGTGACAGCTGCTTCAAACATTTTTCAAATGATTTTATAAACAATAAATGTTGCTAAAAATGTCAACATGAACTTGCCTGTTCTTCCACAAACAACCCTGGCCATCTCTGCATGACATCAGCTACCAGTGGTTCTTCATCCACTATTTCCTTTCTCCTCAATGAAAAGGTCAGTTCCATTCTGTTGTCAAGGAATGCCATGTTCGGATTTTTCTTTTTCATTTCCTCTTGTAACGCAATCCTTTCTCTTTCAAGAGAATCATCAGTCTGTCCAGCTGGATTATCTGGGAGAAAGTTTACCTCACACTTTCTGGCTTTCTTCAGATGATGTCTGGTTTCTTTTCCTTCTCTTCTCTGGTTAATGTAAACAATGGGTCAGAGCCTCAGAGCTTTGTGATTGCTTATCTTGAGTTGTTAATGATGTCCTTAAGTCTTTAGCAGAGTGTGGTTTATGCTTCCGACTTGACTTAAATGACTGCTAAATGATGAGAGCACATTGGCTTTGAATTCACAGTTTTTGAAAGGGCATCTGACAGAATCATGGTTCTTTAAATGAGTCCTTAGATAACTTACTGTAGTGCTCGCTAGCAGCATCCTCTGTTTGTGTGTGTTTGGTGTTTCCCTGTGTGTCTTTTCCCTGTGGTTCCGGCACAGGCGACAGCGGCAGCAGCGGCAGCAGCTGTTGGTTTCACAGCTGCATTCCATCAGTCATCAACTACAGTTTAAAACCCCGGCTCACTTTCCACTCATCGCTAGATCATTGACATTAACCAAGTGGTAAACTAGTGCTCCTGCTGAAACCTGTTTTGAGACTAGAATTTCTAGTAGCCTACTTAGTGTGTTTGTTTCTGCCATTCATAGTAAATTCCTCTGTGCTCCTTTCCAGAAGACCTGCCTGCTCGCTGCCTCACTGGACCCACACCTGCCTCGTCTCCCAGCCACTCCTGCCACTCGCCTTTCCTGCCATCTCCACATCCTGCAGCCCGATCATCGCCATCCACTCCTGGCTTCATCGCCTCCTTAAACCATATCCACCTCCACTGAAATAAACTCCTTAACCACTGCCTTGCCTCCGTCTGCATTTTGGTCCTATTCCTGTTGTGTCCCCTTAACAGAACGATCTGGCCCAACATGGACCAAGTGGTCCCGGAGGCCATCAAACAAGCCCTCTCTGGACATGACAACTTACTACATAAGCATGCTCAGATACTGGACAATTGAATGAACTCTCTAACCAGTTGAGGGCTTTAACCTCCCAATTAGCTTCGCTCACCTCCACACCGCCTGCACCTGTTGCTGCTGCGGCAGCGCCTCCTCCTCCCAGTCCGCCTATTACCATCTCCCCTGGCAAGGAGCCCCATATTGCCGACCCGGAGCCCTATTCTGGAGATCCGAAGAAGTGCAAGCCGTTTCTACTTCAGTGTGCCCTGGTTTTAGACCAAAAGCCCTACACTTATGCCACTAGTGAGAGTCAGGTACAGTATGTGGTAGGATTACTCAGAGGGAGAGCGTTAGACTGGGCTACAGCAGTGTGGGAGGTCTCCCCTGATTTTTTTCCAGTCTTATTCTGTATTCACTGATGAGTTTAGGAAAGTGTTTGAGCACTCAGTGCAGGGCCATGAAGTGGCCAGTAAGCTCTTATCGTTAAGACAGGGAAGCCATAGTGTTGCTGAGTATTCGATTGAATTTAGAATATTAGCTGCCAGCTCAGGATTTAACGATTCCGCTCTCCGGGGCATTTTCATGAAGGGGTTAGAGGAGCAGTTAAAGGACGAACTAGCCGTGAGGGATGAGACAGCTTCCTTAGACTCACTGATTTAGCTAGCCATCAGAATAGATGAGCGGATTAGGGAGAGAAGAAGGGAGAAAGGATCCCAATTGTCATTCCCCCGTTCCGTCACATCTACTCCGCCTCCTCGGTCCTATTCTTTGCCAAGAGAGTCCAGCTCACCTGTCCTGCCACTCCCCAGTCCTCCTTCCTCCAACTCGGAGCCGATGCAGCTGGGCCGTGCCCGGCTCACCCAGGCCGAGCGTACTAGACGCATGTCTAGCCGAGAGTGTCTCTATTATGGTCAACGGGGGCACTTCATCGCAGCCTGTCCTGTGCGCCCAAAAGATTAGGCTTGCTCACTCTGGAGGAGTGGCGGGTGAGCCTCACTCACTCCTCCACAACCCAGACTAAGAGACTAATTATCTCCGCCTCCATCAGTTCCCGGTCCGAGTCCCTGCCCTTGTCTGTCTTCATTGACTCTGGAGTGAATGATAATTTCATTGATGAATCCCTGGCTCTCCAAACTAAAATCCCTCTCGAGCCTCTGGTGGAACCCCTGGTAGTTAGAGCCCTGGACGGTAAAAGTTTAACTCAAATAACCCACCAAACCTCACCCATTCCCCTGATTTTGTCTGGCAATCACAGAGAGACTATCTCTCTTAAAATTATCCATTCTCCCTCAGCTCCTCACCAGTCTCACGTCTTCCAAGGTGTCCTTCCTCTGGTCTCCCCAAGCTCAAGCCGCCTTCGACCGTCTGAAGCAGCTGTTCACTTCAGCACCGGTTCTCTGTCAACCCGACTCCACACGACAGTTCGTCCTCGAGGTGGATGCCTCGGATGTTGGCGTGGGAGCTGTTCTGTCCCAGCATTCTGAGTCCACCAAGAAGCTGCATCTCTGCGCCTTTTTCTCTCGCTGGTTGACTGCCATCGAGAGGAATTATGATGTGGGTAACAGGGAATTACTGGCAGTAAAACTGGCGCTTGAGGAGTGGCGGCACTGGCTTGAGGGGGCTGACATCCCGTTTATTGTTTGGACTGATCACAAGAATTTAGCCTACACTCTTAGAAATAAGGGTTCCAAAAGGGTTCTTCATGAGGGGCTCAGGTTCTACCCAGAACCATTTGCTTCTGAAGAACATTTTTTTAAGAAAGGGTTTTTCAAGGGTTCTTTGTAACACTAAAGGTTCTGGTAAGAACTGTTTTGATCCAGAGAACCCTTTGTGGAGGAAAGAGTTCTTCAAGTATTGTTGAAAGCATGGGTATAAGATCCTCACCCTACATCCTACATTAATGTAATTAAACTTGCTCAATAAAGAGGCAAATAAACAAATATAATCATCCCAGGGAGAATTTTGCTGTTGAAAAGACACTTAAACAGGGTACCAGCACTGAGTCTTGAACCCTGCTCTCCCATGTAAAAGATAAATGTGATATCACTCATCCACCACTGTTATGTAATTAAACAATACATGTTGAATAGACCTCTATCCTGTCTTGAACCCTCAGTCTTCAAAATAGCACTGCTATGCTGTTACCTACTGAGCCACCATGCTATATTGTTATGCTATGCAACTACAACCTCTGGAGGGAGGAGCTCATGAGCCATCAAAAGAAAAATAAGAAAAAAGAATCTTCTTTTTGGAACATGGGCAGTTAACCATCCTCATCTATTTTTCCTGGAGTATGGATAGTGCAGGCACTGGTGGGATGATAATGTCAGGACTTGAACCCCAATCTCCCAGAGGAAAGGCTGAGGTTCAGTGTGTCCGGCCAGGGAGCTGGCTACCCTGCCAATGGCCATGTGGGAGCTAATAGCTGGTTTTAATGTGGATTGCATCACATGGTCTGCCCTTCTCAGCAAAACAGGTGTGACACATCAATAGTGATTACTGTGGTTAGAGGCCAGACTGAAGTGACAAAAGATCAAAAACTTCAAAAAACTTAAGCTAAATATGATTTCTTATTTCAGCAAGCTTGACTCTAGTTAAAGACTTTTTATGGTGAAAGGTGGACTATTTTAATGCATGCATTTGTTTCTTGTTTTTTTTTTTTTTTTTTTTTTGTAGAATGAGTTACACAGCTTGAACAACAACTGAAGTGTGCCACTGGCTTGAGCAAGAGGGTTATAACTTAATAACTTCCTTATTCTTAAGTATTCCTTTTTGTTTTGAAGAGAATGATATTGATGGAGCAACCCTCGAAATTCTCTCTGAGAGGATGTCAGAGATTAATCCTATCAATAAAAAAACAAGCACAATTCCTCAAGTATCTCGAGCAGTTGAAGTCATCATCATCATCGCCATCATCATCATTGTCAACAACAAGATGAAATTGGAACAGGTAAAATGCTGTCAAGATACTGTAATTCTGGTCATTTGTGGGGGAAACTTTATTTCTCTACTAGTTACAGTCTGTTCATTACTATTTCACACAGCTTGGTCTAACATATTCTTGCATTTTTCCATATTACAAAGACCTCATGATGAGCAAATAGCTGGACCTGCTTCACTGGGTCAGTTTGCTTTCCTCAAAGCATTAAAAGATACACTTGAGGCAAAGGACCCAGAACTTTTGTCCCCTTTGAGAAATGATCTGTCACTGTATGACATCCTCAGCAGCCAAACAATGTAGGTTACTTTTATCATTATTATGGAAAACTACTGCACATTGTAGCTTTAAATTGAGATTATACTCCATATAATGGCACTTTAAGACAACATGTTCAACTTATTCTATTATTTCTCTCCCCAACCATGGTATCCCTCAGCCAAACAATATACAGAGATTTTAAGCCTGTTCATACGCAGATGTCCCTTCATGCGGGAGAAAATTGGTTCAGGACATGTGAGTAAGCACAAAATGAGTCTGTTAATGTATGTTTGCATATCTTAATTGTATAGATATAGCTACTGTACATACTGTATCTCAATATATAATAAACAGAAAATGCATTCACCTAATGTTCACATTTGCCAAAAATGAGTGTGTCTATATTTTACTGTATAGGTGTATTTTATAAAATGGCTTGATGTTGACAAATCTGGACAATACTGAGGTCAACAATCATCTCATTTTCGACTGCACTATCCCCTTAAGTAAACAATTCCTCTCTTGGTTGTAGGATGATTTACATGAGTTTCTAACAAGTTCAAAAAGGAAAGGCGACCCCTTGTTGGTGACTCAATGGTGCAACAAATGTGTCCAAAATTTTCTGTGGCAGGATCTGGAAAGAAGCGCCATACTCTGGGTCAACCAAGCCAGCTTTTCTACATAACCAGGCCCGCTGTAAGACTTTGGAAACAACATATAACTTAAGCATACTTTTTAAAAAATGATCATGTACACCTCATCTTAGTGGTTACCTCTTACCATATTGTTGTGTCATTTTTCATGCATCATAGGCTCAGGAAGATGGAGACTTTGGAGAGGATGAAAGGACCATTCAAGCTCATATCCAAAATATGTCTACAGAGATGCTTAAAGTACACCCAGATGAGAAATCATTAAAGGAGGGAATGAGGCGAACACATGCTTACCAAAAAACCTTCATGGCAAATGCCAAGGCTGAGGAAATCATTGAAAAGTTTCCAGCACTGGGGCTTCCTAAAATAGTTGAATTGATCATATTTAATTTCATGTCTATTACTGCATTTATGATAATCAAGTATTTAGAGCTAATATATTTGTTTACCTTAACCTACAAAATCTTAAATGGGTTTGCCCCATCTTATCTTTCAGATCTCCTTAAACCCTACATTCCATCGCGGGCTCTCCGCTCTCAAAACGCAGGGCTGCTTTGCTTACCTTTGCTTTGCTTGCTTTGCTTCTTTTAAATCTAGACTAAAAACTCATCTCTTTAGCCTAACTTATGGTTTAACAGTTAGTGGTATGGTGGGCTGGTTCTCGGTCTCAGTGAAGTAACCCAAGCACTCACCTGCCGACGAGATTATAGCTCTCACGGAGCTAGTTTTCTATCTGTCTTCTGCAGACAATTAATGTTGCACCTTTGTCTCTGTGTGAGTGTGTGTGAATGGTTGATGTGTGTTTGTCCGAGTACATGCTTTGTCTATCATTCACTCAGGTCTTCATGAAGTTGGTGGTTGTGTGGCTCGGGTCCCCGGCTGCTCCGGTGCATCTGGTTGCCCTTGGTGTCCTTGTCCCTCATCGGCCAACTGTTGTTACACTTATACATATATATCTTTTATTGTTTGTGTTCTGTGTTTACAACATCTATTGCACGTCTGTTCGTCCTGGGGAGGGATCCCTCCTCTGTTGCTCCCCTGAGGTTTCTTCCTATTTTCTCCCTGTTAAAGGTTTTTTTTTAGGGAGTTGTTCCTCATCCGATGTGAGAGTCTAAGGACAGAGGATGTTGTACTTTCTGTAAAGCCCTTTGAGACGAATTTGTAATTTGTGATCTGGGCTATATAAATAAATAAAATTGAATTTATATTTTTGTCCCTCCTTTCAGCATCTGTGGGAGATGAAGGCACAATTCCTTGTTGAGGCTGATCACAAAATGGTCACACAGCTGGATCAAATGGCAGTAAAGATTGTTCAAAGAGCATCACTGTGTGACATCATTTTTTTTTTTTTTTGCTTCATATTCAATGAGTTTCTCTAATGTAATGGGAAGTATTGGTAAACATGAAATTCATGTGTTATGTTTTATTTAAAGGGCTAGGTAGGTAGACCATTGCTGGAGATTACATGATGTATTAGATTACATCATGTAATCTCCAGCAATGGTGACATGGCAGAGAGAGAAGATAAAAGCATCAATCCAAGGTAGACTGCACCAGATGAAGCAGTTAACTATCTACAAACAATAAAATAATGCATGGTCCAATGAGAGCAATCAGCATATGGGCACACGCAGCACTAATGGTGACAGTGGAATAGAATCAGATGAAAGTGAGGGAACCCCACAAAGTTTCCACATTAACCCTCCTGTTATGTTCAAATTTACTAACATCTTTTAGGGGTCAGTTTGACCCCAAACATAAACTAAAATTGTTACCAAAGTTTACATGTCAAGTACTTTATGTTTCTTTGTTGACTACCTAAATAGCCCTTTAAATAAAACATAACACATGAATTTCATGTTTACCCAATAGTTCCCATTACATTAGAGAAACTCATTGAATATGAAGCAAAAAAAAAAAAAAAAAAAAAAAAAAAAAGATGATGTCACATGTCCTGAACCAATTTTCTCCCGCATGAAGGGACATCTGCGTATGAACAGGCTTACAATTTCTGTATATTGTTTGGCTGAGGGATACCGTGGTTGGGGAGAGAAATAATAGAATAAGTTGAACATGTTGTCTTAAAGTGCCATTATATGGAGTATAATCTCAATTTAAAGCTACAATGTGCAGTAGTTTTCCATAATAATGATAAAAGTAATCTACATTGTTTGGCTGCTGAGGATGTCATACAGTGACAGATCATTTCTCCGAGGGGACAAAAGTTCTGGGTCCTTTGCCTCAAGTGTATCTTTTAATGCTTTGAGGAAAGCAAACTGACCCAGTGAAGCAGGTCCAGCTGTTTGCTCATCATGAGGTCTTTGTAATATGGAAAAATGCAAGAATATGTTAGACCGAGCTGTGTGAAATAGTAATGAACAGACTGTAACTAGTAGAGAAATAAAGTTTCCCCCACAAATGACCAGAATTACAGTATCTTGACAGCATTTTACCTGTTCCAATTTCATCTTGTTGTTGACAATGATGATGATGGCGATGATGATGATGACTTCAACTGCTCGAGATACTTGAGGAATTGTGCTTGTTTTTTTATTGATAGGATTAATCTCTGACATCCTCTCAGAGAGAATTTCGAGGGTTGCTCCATCAATATCATTCTCTTCAAAACAAAAAGGAATACAAGTTATTAAGTTATAACCCTCTTGCTCAAGCCAGTGGCACACTTCAGTTGTTGTTCAAGCTGTGTAACTCATTCTACAAAAAAAAAAAAAAAAAAAAACAAGAAACAAATGCATGCATTAAAATAGTCCACCTTTCACCATAAAAAGTCCTTAACTAGAGTCAAGCTTGCTGAAATAAGAAATCATATTTAGCTTAAGTTTTTTGAAGTTTTTGATCTTTTGTCACTTCAGTCTGGCCTCTAACCACAGTAATCACTATTGATGTGTCACACCTGTTTTGCTGAGAAGGGCAGACCATGTGATGCAATCCACATTAAAACCAGCTATTAGCTCCCACATGGCCATTGGCAGGGTAGCCAGCTCCCTGGCCGGACACACTGAACCTCAGCCTTTCCTCTGGGAGATTGGGGTTCAAGTCCTGACATTATCATCCCACCAGTGCCTGCACTATCCATACTCCAGGAAAAATAGATGAGGATGGTTAACTGCCCATGTTCCAAAAAGAAGATTCTTTTTTCTTATTTTTCTTTTGATGGCTCATGAGCTCCTCCCTCCAGAGGTTGTAGTTGCATAGCATAACAATATAGCATGGTGGCTCAGTAGGTAACAGCATAGCAGTGCTATTTTGAAGATTGAGGTTTCAAGACAGGATAGAGGTCTATTCAACATGTATTGTTTAATTACATAGCAGTGGTGGATGAGTGGTATCACATTTATCTTTTACATGGGAGAGCAGGGTTCAAGACTCAGTGCTGGTACCCTGTTTAAGTGTCTTTTCAACAACAAAATTCTCCCTGGGATGATTATATTTGTTTATTTGCCTCTTTATTGAGCAAGTTTAATTACATTAATGTAGGATGTAGGGTGAGGATCTTATACCCATGCTTTCAACAATACTTGAAGAACTCTTTCCTCCAAAAAGGGTTCTCTGGATCAAAACGGTTCTTACCAGAACCTTTAGTGTTACAAAGAACGCTTGAAAAACCCTTTCTTCAAAAAAGCCCCTCATGAAGAACTCTTTTGGAACCCTTATTTCTAAGAGTGTATACAGTGCCCCTGCATAGGATTATTATAAAGAGAAAATTCGTTGCACACGGGTGATACCATTAATATCTTAATGTAGGATATTTACATATAACGCCCCGATGGATCAGGTTAATTTCATTTGAACAACAGATTTGCCGAGCATTTATGTGGGCTACGAAAACTTCAATCCACATGATAAAAATTAATCCACGGACCACCAAAGTAACGTTTGACTGTTTAATTAAATCAACATAAAATTACTCTGGCACGGTTGGAGGGGGTGTGCTCCAGTACGGTACGGGGGCTCATGCACGAGCACATGCACGGTCACGCAGCGCTCGAACGTGGATACGACGTAAATCATGCTGTCCTCCTGCTTGTTTAATGTGCGCAGCGTGATTAACTGCGAATCATGGCATTGCACAATCAATAATCAACTGATAATAATAATCAACCAGATCCGGTTGATTCTGCAGAAAGGTCCAACTGACAGCCGGAGCGGCACCTGTCAGATCCGGCAGATCTGATGCCGGCCGACACCACGCCAGTCAGGTCTGCCGGATCTGACAGGTGCCGCTCCGGCACACAGCCTTCCGTAGGCTACTTTCATTATAAACTGACTTTTGTTTATACGCAGTTGCAGCAGCACAACTGACAGCGACACAGACAACATGGTTCATTATTGATTGCGCAACGCGGCCATTCGTCAGTAATCGCGCTGCGCGCATTAAACGATTTTGCAGAGGCAAGAGGAAAGTTGCATGATTTACGTTGTATCCACGTTCGCGCTGCGTGCGTGACCGTGCATGTGCTCGTGCATGAACGCCAGTGCCGTGCTGGAGCTCAACAGATAGATCACAGATAAACAGAACCGTTTTTAATCAAAAGAAAAAAAAAATGTAGATTAATGATGGCTCTACATAACAGTATTGACTGATTGTGTCATGTCACAATGGCTGGTGTGTGATGATAGCTAATATGGAGTAGGTAGGTGGTCGCAGGTATTGCAAATTTGCACTTAACTCACCTACCGTCTGTTATTACACACTCAACTTTACACAGCATAGGCCTACAAGCGTTATGTCCAGGCCAGGGGGTGTACTTGTACACTAAGTTGCCTGACACTAAGGAAACATGAGATAGGCTAGCCTGCTAGACAGATAGATAGGCTAGCCTTCTAGATAAATTGACCCTTTGCACGTGACGTCACGATCCAGTCGCGCGAAATATGAACGCCATGATGGACGGCAAAAGAGCAGTGGACGTCAATGTAAGACAAGGAGGCGCGTTAGACTTAGTGACATTTCGTAGTTGTATATAGTTTTTTTAATTTACTTTTATGGTGGTGAGATGGCGATTTCCGTGCAGTGTGCCAACAGGCAAGGCTGTAAGCCTAATCTAGCCTTTTACAGGAAGTCTTTTGATGCGGACAGAAGACAGTGACGGGTAGCTGCTACCAGTCATAAGGACTGGCAGCCGTCCAAATACTCCCGGGTCTGCAGCGAACATTTTTACAAGGTCAATTTCATATTAAAACGTTATCAAACTTATATAACCTTAGCTATGTTAGAGTCAGTCAAAACAAACTCAGTGTAGTTAGCTAACGTAGCTACTGTTAGCTAACAAACTCAAGTAGGGTTTGTTTACTAGTAGCGATGCTAGCTAGCTACTAACCCCAGATAGCAAAATATGATTGAAACAATGTTGAAATGTGGTCAGGCAGAAGCATTGAAACAACATTGACGCCCAACATTGAAATTGTACAAAAAGTGTCCTCTCGGTTTTACATTGAATCAATGTTGGATTTTCAACCACAGCTGACACTGAATCAATGTTGTTTCAACCATTATCTAAATGGCAATCTACATTAAAATTTTAGTTGATTATACATTGAAACAATGTTACTGAATCAATATGGATTCAACCATCATCTGATAGTAATCTACATGTGCATTTTAGCTGATCAAAATTTAAATAACCACTGAATTACTTTTTTAAAAAATGACAGAAAACAGGCTTTTAATATTGATCTCTATTAAACATTTTAGATCCAATATAGATATTTTAAAACTGAACTGAATGAACCATAAACATCAACATGAAACATAAGAACATGCTCTAATTTCATTAGATAAAGCAATCAGTTAACTGGCTAACTGGCTCTAATCCCCATACAACAGTCTGCATGTCAAATGAAGAAAAAGTTTTATTGTTGTGGAAGAATTGCTTTCCTTCATTGTTTAAATTGTGCTACAGTGGTATGCATATACATTGATCAATATACCTACACATGACCAATGCTGCAGAAAACATTGTGTGAGCTAAGCCATGGTTCTTGAGTGACCTGAGCTGTGACTGGTCTTATTGTGAGGGGACAGAGCTACAGGAGTTACATTAGATAGAACATTTTTCTCTCAGTACAGTAAGAAGACTGGAAAGAGGGGCAGACAGCTAGCCAGAGAGAGGAAAGCCATGCCAGACATGAGCCAAATTCCAATTCCTTAATTTCTCGCTCACTCCACACTGGGTACTCCAGCATGATCTGGAGATCGATCGCGTCTCAAATGTTTGGAGGACCTGAGAGCCAGTCGCGAGGAGGGTCCCATGGCTACTTGGAGTGTGAAGTAGTGAGACCACATGAATTCCAGACTCGCCCAGAGATCTCCAGATCTTGCCGAAAGTGTTGAGTGCCTATCCATTTTGTTATTGGCTGGTCCTCTCGGGCTGGAGAGGAAAAACTACAATGAGGATCTTGTGTCCGAAAAAACTCGCCATGTTGCGGACTTCAAGGGCTGATTTAGACCACGAGCAAATGCATTTTGCATGTAGTGTCATCAGGTTCGCTGACATATACAGATATATCTGAATAACAGTGATCAAAGCTACTGAAGCAACAAATTAAATAATAGTTTGATCTTTATTTACACAATCGTGCTGTTTGTTGTGTGTGGGTGTCGGTGTCAACCTAAGCATATTAGAGAGAAATACAGCATCCAATATACAAGACTACATCTAGAGGACAGAGGGGCGAGCAGGCAGAAACGAGTATTAGACTGTGGCTGGCAGTGGATGACTCCGTCTTCGCATCTAATCCTCCCTCCTCAGGTAGGCGCTAGTGTGAAGGAGCGAGTGGAGAGAGCAAGTGGCGAATTTAGAGGATTGGAATTTGGCTATAGGGTTTTGAAGTCGGACAATGTGGCTCACAAAGAGCATAATTATGCAAACTCACCAAACATGCAGTCTTGCATCAGTGTTTCTTTAAATGGCTTCTTGGCTGTAGAGCGTTTGTCTATTTTCCCTGCCCAGCTGAACTCAGAGGCCACAGAGTTTGTTAGAGCAGCTGACATCATCCGCCTTATCATGGACTCGGACTTGGTGCCTCCAACTAGAGCCAAGCGAGCAATCTAATGAGATGAGAAGAAGAAAATGGTTGTCGTCAAAATGCTGCCTGAAATGATTGTTTATACTGTTGTGTTGAGATAATTCTCTGGGACATTATGTTTGGAATAGGAGACAATTAGTTGAAATTCCACAAATGTTCTCTCTCCCCTCAAGGATACACTATATTGCCAAAAGTATTCGCTCATCTATCCAAATCATTGAATTCAGGTGTTCCAATCACTTCCATGACCACAGGTGTATAAAATCAAGCACCTAGGCATGCAGACTACTTCTACAAACATTTGTGAAAGAATGGGTCGCTCTCAGGAGCTCAGTGAATTCCAGCATGGTGCTGTAATAGTAATGTAATAGGATGCCACCTGTGCAGTAAGTCCAGTTGTGAAACTTCCTCGCTACTAAATATTCCACAATCAACTGTTAGTGGTACTATAACAAAGTAGAAGCGATTGGGAACGACAGCAACTCAGCCACGGAGTGGTAGGCCACATAAAATCACAGAGCGGGGTCAGCGGATGCTGAGACGCATAGTGCGCAGAGGACACCAACTTTCTGCAGAGTCAATAGCTTGAGACCTTTAAACTTCATGTGATCTTCAGATTAGCTCAAGAGCAGTGCGTAGAGAGCTTCATGGAATGGGTTTCTATGGCCGAGCAGCTGCATCCAAGCCTTACATCACCAAGCACAATGCAAAGCATCGGATGCAGCGGTGTAAAGCACACCGCCACTGGACTCTAGAGCAGTGGACACGTGTTCTCTGCAGTGACGAGTCACGCTTCTCCGTCTGGCAATCTGATGGACGAGTCTGGGTTTGGTGGTTGCCAAGAGAACGGTACTTGTCTGACTGCATTGTGCCAAGTGTAAAGTTTGGTGGAGGGGGGATTATGGTGTGGGGTTGTTTTTCGGACGTTGGGCTCGGCCCCTTAGTTCCAGTGAAAGGAACTCTTAATGCTTCAGCATACCAAGACATTTTGGACAATTTCATGCTCCCAACTTTGTGGGAACAGTTTGGAGATGGCCCTTCCTGTTCCAACACGACTGTGCACCAGTGCACAAAGCAAGGTCCATAAAGACATGGATAAGCGAGTTTGGTGTGGAAGAACTTGACTGGCCTGCACAGAGTCCTGACCTCAACCCGAGAGAACACCTTTGGGATGAATTAGAGCGGAGACTGCGAGCCAGGCCTTCTTGTCCAACATCAGTGTTTGACCTCACAAATGCACTTCTGGAAGAATGGTCAATAATTCCCATAAACACACTCCTAAACCTTGTGGAAAGCCTTCCTAGAAGAGTTGAAGCTGTTATAGCTGCAAAGGATGGGCCCACATCATATTAAATCCTATGGTTTAAGAATGGGATGTCACTCATGTTCATATGTGTGTGAAGGCAGCCGAGCGAATACTTTTGGCAATATAGTGTATCTGTCTGCCAATCTCACAGACAACCCCGATATTCTACACCAATGGCTAGAATATCGGGGTTGTCTGTGTTCATGAAATAAGAGTTGCATGCTTTTCTTAACTTTAACAACTTAAACCCCAAACTTAGTTTGGCTGGAGTTCATATCACTGAAACTAGCTGATCTACAAGCTCACAATGCATTGTTGGGAGCCTGTAGATCAGCTAGAATCAGCGAATGTTTCCCCCAGAATACAGATGCTGAGGTTTAAGTGGTTAACCCTGGTGTCCCAAATTTGGGCATGTCAATAGGCAAAAAACAAAACAAAACAAAACAAAACAAACAAAAAAAAAAAAACCCTGAACATTTTCTAACGTTTTCAACAATAGCAGCTCTACAAGCTCACAAAATGTCACACCTTGACACGTTTGATCAGCTACTTTCAAAATATTTTACAACATAACTAATCATTTTTCTGAGGCAATGTGAGCAGGGCCGAAACGTTATCTACATTCCATATACAGATTGTGTCAGAGTAATGCAGTTCACTGTGACAAATAAACCAGCTCAGTGGTCTTATGGTAGAGTGTCCGCCCTGAGACTGGGAGGTTGTAGGTTTGATGCCCAAGCTGTGCCATACCAAACATATACCAAAGGCTTAAATCACCAAATGATTCCCAGGCGTGGCACTGCTGCCATTAACCACTCCCCGAAGGGCTTGGTTAAATGCAGAGGAAAAAAATGTAACTGCATTTCAATGTGTATGACAATCTATGGGAAAAAGAAATTACCATCTTTTGACGGACTGATTTATTTTTCAGCAAAGATTCGGCCTCACTGAAGTCATCTTCACTGGAGATTGGCAGCTGGATGGGTAACATGTCTTGGGTCGTGGCTGACACTGGTCCCTGACTATCAGCCAGGCTCTTTTTGGCATCTGCCAGTTCAGTCTTTATGAACTGCACATCCCTTGACATCCCATTTACAACCACCAGTACTTCAGCCAGCATTGAAGTTATCTTCTGGATGGCAATGTCTTGGGAAAAAAAAAAAAAAAAGGGTGGGAGGGGGAGGGGGGGGAGGAAAAATGTCCTTATGTATGATATGAAAATAATCTGCAAATCACTACAAATTAGTTATTAGTAGTAATTACTATAACAGTTTCCAAAAGATGTGCCTTTCAAAAGCTTGTCGCTTTGCATCTGTGTGGTGAAATCTATAAAAACAAAACATTTATGCACCTTAATTTCAGGCATCTCTATATATGCCTGTGACAATAGTCAATAAATCAATTAATTGTACGCTTTATGAAAATGAATACGATAATTTTGCTGGACAGGATTATCTCTATTTGCATGTGTGTTTGTTTTCCTCATTTCTCTCTCTCTCCCAAAGAGACCGGATGACAAAAGGAGAGAGAAATCAAAGGATAAAAAAGTGAAACTGGAAGTGACTATAGAAAGTGGACAGACTGAACTGGAACACTAACTAATATATGTATACTCTTTCCTGATTGGCAACCCACTTGAAAATGTATCTTGTTTGTAAAAGAGCTGGGGGAAAACTGTACTAAACACTCTTTAACACCTTTCACATGTTTTTATTCAATGAAACCAAAAACATATCACTTTACCTTTAATGTCAAAGCAGAGGTTATTTTTAAACATGCAGTAATAGGATGATGACATCACTGGGTCATGTAGTGATGTCCAAAGTCAATTATCACAGTTTCATGATAAAGGATAATGAAGACACTGACATGTTGTGAATCAATGTGATAATGACAGTCTGTTAGAAACTTTCTAACATTAGAGGACATCCGTCTTGTTCACTTACTATTATGACCTTGATCTACTGCTGACTGCATTTGGCCATACTGGTTCCCTCTGAAGAAGTCTAAAGGAGGGAAAAACACATGCTGTAAAATACATAAAAAGCATGACTATTGTGATTTCATTTGTTTTCACAAATCTACTTTATAACTTATAAGCGAGGAGTAGAATGGCATACCATTTTGAGCATGTTGCAGGGCAGAAAGGGGGGTGTATTGCCCAGGGTTGTATGCCGATATTCCTGTGGAAACATTTCTATATATTACTGATGTGATACTAGATGTAATAAAAGCCAGATGAGGGCTATAGTTCTGTTACTATGGAATTTTCCTTTAACTACCACCTAGGATATATATGAACACAAAATTGTCAAGTAATTAGTATTCATACCAATATGACAAAACAGTTTTCATTGTGGAGTTCTGTGCCCCTGACTCTACAAAAGAAAACAGTATGGCATCATACCAGTACTTGTTGGCTGTGGGACCTGCAGCTGGTGGTAAGGTGCAGGGCCAGATGCTGACATCCCGGCTGAAACACACAGAAGGAAACACACAAGTCAGTTATGTTAATAGCATACATTATTGTAACTAACCATATGAGGAAATGTTTGATCTCTCTTGAGGTTTCCTAGATTTAATGCATTACTGACCCAGGGATAAAATGAAGGGATGAAAATATGCACTGCCCCAATTTTCACTCATCTAAAATATCAATGTGATAAAGCACCTGAATTACATTAAAACCTCCATTACAGTGATATGCATGCACATTTTAAAGTTAGATAACATGTTTTCCGTTTTATGCATGATGCCAGCTTGCTCCTCACAAGAACATACAACAAAAGACACGTGGGTTCACTTACTGTTCTTATTTGAGTCAGACATCAAGTCTTGTAAGTAGCTGTAACTCTCATTCATTGAATCTGAAAATGGAAAACCAGTACAAACTGAAAATACTGTAAACTGTATTCAAACAGTATTCCAGTTAACATTAATAGCAACTTACCGTCCCTTGCATGCTCTGAGGACCACATGTCTTGGACCTGGCTGGATTTTGATGTCTCTCGAGACTGGTATTTTGGCATGTCTCCTGAAACATAGTTGGTAAAAGGTTATTCACAATTTATTTTTTACTAAAACTATACAAGTTCATCCAGTGCTACTATCAAACTTTAAATGCTCAATTTTATTTGGCACAAAGTCAGACAAATGTAATTAATTTTAACTCATCTTAAGTTGCAGTATTTGAAGGGCTAGTGTACAGGATTGCCTTACATTATATAGGTGTGCCCAGTGGCGTCGCCTGGCCTGGGCATCTGGGGCTCTAGCCCCGAATGTTTTTTCTTTAGCCCCGGATAATTTTTCCTCCTCTCTGCGGTTTACTACGGAGTAGGAATATAATATCACCGTGCGCTATTCAAGCGGCATTCGCGGCAGGTGCGTTTTTGCGCAGACGTATGCCTAACGTCGGATGTAACAATAACAACATTAATAAAGTTATACTGTTAATTTACCATACATCGGCGCTGTCACACTGTGTCCGCTCTGGGTGGAGATAAAAGGCAGGTGGATCAGGAGGCAGCAGGGAGAGGTAGGCTATTTCTCCAGGGAGGCCACCGGACACAGTGGGTTACCCGGCTGCTCATATATGAATCCCCGCAGGCTTTCTATGGTTTTTTTTCGGCAGCATCTTCATGATTTTTTGTGCATTCAGGGTGACATGTTTTAGGTAATTTCGTCGTGGCGAATGCTGAAGGAGTCGGGCTTTAATTTGCGGTTGCCCTCATTCGCCCTGCGTCCCATATGAAGCTGCACGTCAAACCAGACTTTACAGACAAGCCCCCAAGGTGTATCTGAACTTCGTGCCTGAAAGTGCCTCATCTTCTGGCAGTCTGCCTCAGTTATGGCTTGGTGGTGGGAAGATTTGTCACGTCCTTCTCGGCGGAGTTTCTTTATCAAACCAGCGAAAACATTGTTGCTGGTGGTGAATTCAGCATCCTTTAACAGACACCAACCACTCATCCAGGCTCAGGCCACTCAGCAAATTAAAATTCACTACAAAGTCTGACATTTTGTTTACAAAGTCTTGAAACAAATGTAACCTAACGAGGAAGTTGAGCGCAGAGTAGTTGGTTGCTAGGCAACGCCATGTCCATTTACAGTGGCGCGGAGATATTTTGTGCTGTGGTCTGCCAGTGGGTTACCCTGATTTTACAATGGCATGGAACGCGGCTCAGCCAATCACATGGGAAGCACCCATTTTATAATGCTTAATTATTGCATTTAAGCAGATCATTACAGCTAGCGCGTAAGATTGAGAGAGAGCAGAAGGTGGAGAGAGAGAGAGAGAGAGAGAGAGAGAGCACAGAAGATGGAGAGGAGGAGATGGAGAGTGAGATTGAGAGAGAGCAGAAGTTTGGAGAGACATTTGTATATTGTTCATTGTTAATTCTGAAAATAAATGGGTGTTTTTAAAGTACATGTTGCAGTTTTTTTGCAAGTAAAAAAAAGGTGCCAAAATGCATGAGAAAGCATAAAAATAGAGCTTGTTTATCAATTTTTTTCCGGGGGAGAATACCCCCGGACCCCCCTACAAGGCAGTGGGCTCAGCCCCCAATGTCCTGAGGTCCAAGAAACGCCCATGGATGTGCCTATAATAACTGTATTGCCGTGCTATGGTGTCAATACCTGGAAAACCCACATCAGGTGGTTTGGCAAAGCGTTTTTTTTTTGGCATCACCACTTGATAGCTCATCAGAGTCTGAGGACTGCTGCACATACTGGGGATTTGGCCTGAATAAAATAAACAGAACATTTAGCCCATTTCATATTATTAACTTTATTAGCCATAGCCTACATAAAAGTAAACAAGGCATAGTCTACTAACTTACACATCACCAATGCTGCGGCTACAACATAGTGTGAGCCTACAAGATAGTGTGAGCTGAGGTATGATTGGTCTAGCACAGTGGTTCCTTACCTTTTCTGGTTCAGGGCCCACATGAGCGTTCGCAGCCCACCAATTGACCACTTAACCCAGCAGCCCATAAGTGATCAGATTAGTGGGCCGCATGCACTTTCAGAGCATGTTTGTTTTGATGATCAATCGATTTGTGTTCGGGTTTGGATCAGTGGAACCAGCATAGTATACTGTACTTTCAGCAGTTATTTATTCGTATGAAAACACATTTTTACAAGTTTTTAAAGAAGAAAATACCATTTAATTTTTAAACATTTTTCGTATTTTGTTTTGTTAGCATTCAAATTTTAATATTTTTGCCAATTATGAGGGGCCCACTTGCAATACCCTAGGGGCCCACAGGTTGGCAATCAATGGTCTAGCATTAACTAAGCTGTGACTGGTCTAATTGTGTGGGGAGAGAGGTACAGAACAACCCTAAACAGATGGTCAGAATCTATCTCGGTGGTTGGACACATTGTTGTGATGTACTTCTTTTCTCGTCTTATAGCTTCATCATAGGTCTCTGGAGAGAGCAGAGAGAAAAACAAAACAAAACGTCAATTAACGTAACAGTATTAGTGCTGAAGCATTCATTTGTAAAATGTTTATATGTAATACGATATAATTTTACTGTAAATTAATCATAGCATCCTTATTCTGGTCATGTCATAATAAGTGAATTGTGAAAATAAGTAAACATTCAACAAATAGCAAATATAGCTGATCTACACGGTCATAATGAATCGTGACACGCTGTGACCTTATGAGAGTTTCCTTCATGTATATGGGTGATTATTTTCAAAGCTGTCACAGCAAAATGTGATTACCATCATGGATTAAAAGATGATTTTAATGCTAAATGATATGACAAGCAATGTTTTTACTATCATTTCAGTAAATACAACAAAAGTTCTTTGAGAGGCATATTCTGCATAATCTGTAAGTACATTTAAACTACATTTTAATGACATGTTATCTCTAATTTATCATTATATTGCCTTGGTGCAATATGTTAATCACTGTATACTAATCAAAATATTTGAATTGCAATGTTGTATTTTTTTTTTCTTGAAAATCTACCCTGGGGACAGAGAAAAGTCCCGAAGTTGAAGAATCACCCATATACATATCTGTTGCACCAATTACTCACCACAGGTAACAAGGACACGGACATCCCCATACGATATCCATGTGTCATCTGGGGTCATTCTTTCACGAATGGCCTTTGCCAGTTTGACCTTTTTAGGGGGCCATAACAAGGTGTTTTCTTTTGCTTTAAACCACCCGTCTGGGACTACTGCTGTCCCACCATTTTGGAATTGTATAACTGACCACAGAACCACATCAGCATCCATCTTCAGAGGGCTACAGCTGAAATGAGAAGAATTACTCATGATGGATGACTATTGATCCTATCTTATCAATAGCTGTACTGCAGTGGTTCTCAAAGTTTTCCTTGAGGAGGATCTGGTGTTCCTTGGAGGGGTTCTAAATGGACCCTTACAGGTCTGTAACTACGACAGGACCCCGCATAACTCAGAGCATACAAATGGAACCAAATGGACCCTTACGGTTTCATTTGTACACTCTCAGTTATGCGGGGTCGTTGAATTTACAAGGTTTGAGAACCACTGCTATACTGCATAATGAAGCAGTGGTATCGCTACAGCACCATCTCCATCTGGATAGAGCAGACATTTGCGTTTGACATAGCTAAGTTTACCTATCCCTATCCCCTCTTGCAGCTCACTGACATTGTATGTACCAACGTATGAAGACTCACAAGGATACATGTAGTATGGCTGTTTGTGCCTGTACTTTCTGTAAATTATATATACAGCATCATCTGACTGAATAATATTCTCCACTAATGCAAATCCATCTCCCACCTCAATACAATTGTCTCCCTTCTTTGTGGACAAGGTAAACAGATTAGTGGAGACCTTCCTGTACTGTTGTGAGGATGCGAACTGCGGGGGTACAGGCCCTTCAGTGTGGATGCTGTGTAATACTGGATCCTTTGTGGGATGTGGTCCCTGAACATGTGGAATTTCAGACAACCTTTTCACTACCTGCTGTAGAGGCTGATGTGGCTTGCGAAGAAGATGCTTCATTTGTCCAAGATAGTTCTCAAAAGGGAATCCTGAGATATTGTCTAGAGTGCCAAACTGCCTGTATTCCTGAGCCAAATGAATAAGCTGGTGGACACTGTACACAATCTCATCTTTTCCGTACAACTGCCCGAAGTGTTCAACAAAAGAAACCATCAGCTTGTGTGCAAATGCTAACCTTTCCTCAGATATACCAGGGGACAGCAACAGGTACATACCAACAGAAAACAACATGAAGTTGTTGTACATCTCACTAGGGTAGCAATCCTTCAAAACAACAGGACCCCAATACAACATAAAGGATCGCAACTCAGTGGCTTTCCAACGATCCATCTCTGACAGTCCCCTTGGTTTGCGGTTAAATTCACAAGGCATGTAGGAACGTAGTATTAGCAGTTTTTCTGATATGGTTTGTACAGTTTGGGAAGGAAGCCTTGTTGTCAGATCTTTTCCCTTTAACCACATATTCAGTAGTTTCCTTGTTACTCCGAGACAACAGAGATGCATGTAATCTATTGGGAACATGGAAACCATTTTAACTAAGCCAGACAATGGGCTGTTCCCAGTGTGATGTTCCTCATCAACCATATCAGTGAAACTTGAGTCTGTCCTCAGTCTCACTTTTGTTTCAGGATAAGTCATTTTCTTCTTCCATACGCCCTCCTGAAAACACTTGTCACACCCTGAATAGCCATTATATGCCTTTGTCTGCTTAATGTAGGCTCTGGCTGGAGCATCACAAATAAAAGAAGAAACCTGTACTTTAAATTGTTTGGCATTATAAATAATCCCATTAGTCAGTACATTCTTAAGATCTTTGACAAATTGTTCAAGGTACTCAAAAAAACACTCTTTGGCTTGCTTATACCACAAAAGATACCAACAACAAATGGGGACTTTGTGTAATCACATTTGAGACATCCAAGTATGGGCCAAAACTGAAGTTTGGAACTTTTGAATAAGGGTAAACCATCTATATTGAACTGTAATTTGAGTGTAGTCAAAGTTGCTGGTAAACTCAAACATGCCAACCGTGAAAGTACTCCTTCTACTATCCCAAAATGATAGTACTCTCCCCCTTCTATTTTAGTGGTAGGCACATGTGCTTGTGTTCCAAGCAGTGTTCTTCCATCTTTGGGAAGGGTAGGGTGAAACTTCTTCAAGATAGAGAGCAAAGCTGATAGTGCAACCAGAGACACAGAATAGGATGTTGCCCAATATTTTAAACTTAATATGAGTAAGTCTTCATTAGGCTCATCACTGTCAGAGTCATCTTTAGATTCAATTTTGTCAGCCCCTGCTTCACTTTCCAAATTTAAATCTGGTGAAGACACTGAGGTTTGCAAGGTGATATTTTCACTCTGATCACTGATAATTAGTAGTCTGTTTAGTGGGAATTCTGGATTAGTTGGTAAACCATCTAGCTGGCACTCAGAAGAGGTTGTGGTAGGAGGATCTGTGCTCTCAAAACAGTCAACATTTGCACTTGATTTGGCAGCAGTGAAATTATATTCAGTGAGAATATCCTGCTCTGTGTCCTTCACTAATTTGCTGACTCTACGTTTTTTGGCCTTAGAAGATGCCCAGTAAGATGACATTGTTTTAAAATGATGGAGGTGCTGTAGCCACTGTACAGTTATTTATCTTAAAATGATGTAGGTGCTGTAGCCAGTGTGTGTTTACTTGGCTGCAATGTATCAAGTTGTCTGATTTCTTGGATTATGCTCCTCTTGGTACGTCTGGGATTCTGAAAAGGGAAAAATAAAGGGTCAAAAACAATATCTTGCAGTACCAATGAAAATAAATGTTGCAATAAAAAAACATTTTGTCAGTTCATACATCTAAAGTGTCAAAATAAGATGAGTGAAGTGTCAGAAATGGTCATGTATTTAAAATAGGCCCAATATCCTTAAAACCTGCACAGTCTAATGAAATTGCTCCTAAACGGTGGTGTGCTGTGAGACAAGTCAAGTGTTGGGATTTTTGACAACCACACATTTTTGCATTATAACTTTACTAAATGTTATGAATTGTTTTTGGGGCATTTCAGTCCTATTCAAACAGCCAATAGCTGATTTGCAAGCTAAAGGAAAGACATAAAGAGATCACAACCAATGCAGGGCTCTCAAGTTTTGAACTGACTTCAGAGTGAGATTTTGGTGGCGGCGGCGTTGGGGGGCGGGGCTTGACTCCAATAATTTAACAATATGTTAAATTATTATTATTATTTTAAAAAATGTAAATTACTTATCAAACAGGCCTAACAATTCAGCTACCAATGAATGAGCAGTAGTATGCATGTGATAACATAGATTGAAAAATAAGCCGAAGTGATACCTCTTCTCTAAATAGACAAGCTAAACCAGTGTGCTACTGTTAGCCAGTGAAAATAGAGTGAAGTGACAACTCTTCACTTTGTTTCACAATCTATGTCAGTGCGCTGCTGTAGTCTGGAAATCTTCTTTGCCTTTGCCAGACATACGTTCATATTCCACTCAGAAACAGCATTTCATTCAAATTTTGTCAAAATTCTGCAATATTAAGCGGTAAAAATAGACTCTGTTTTATTTGGCTAATCCCGTGATCGGGGAAATTATAGGGCCCTACCACTGTTATAAAAATAGCATCGCAACTTGGTGGGAGTTATCCTGGTAATTTGAGGATAACTTGAGATTTTGACTTGTCTTTGGTAAGCCTTGGACACAAACTGAAAACCACGGGTCTAATGCAACCCTATATAATGTAACCCTATATAATGGCGCTTTCCCACTAATACTCGTCAACGTTTCTGTCTTTAAAGCATCATGCAATATGAATTTACCTTTTTTTCTCCATTTAGTGTCAGGGTTCCCGCTTGTTTTTCTGTCTAATATGCACAGATCTGATTGGCTGACTCGCATCATGTGAGTTCATTACAATGCCTGCAATTGGTCCACTTGTCTGATGGCACTAAAAGCCTGCGTTGTAACAGCTAGACTAGCTAGATCATTAAAAATAAATACTCGATAAAAATCCAAACTCTTTTATTATATTGTTTTTTTTAAGTCATTGTCCAGACCCAGAACCCTTCCGGTTCAACTTGTACACTTTTAGAGTTAAATTTGCAGGGGCAACAAACCCACATAAATATTTAGCAAACAGTTACAGCTAATGTTTATGTACATAATACATCAAGGTCAAGCCCAACCCACCACAGCTATTTTTGCACAAAATTCAGTTAATATAAAAGTAAAATTCAAAACTTACTGCGAGAGGGAGACAGACGTGACAGTCCAGCAGATAGTGCACGCGAAAAAGGTGGCGGCGGTGGCAGACTCGGACATACCACCCAGTGTAAATAAGCTATGGGACATTTGGTCTGCTTCACTCCTTGCAATCTCTGTCCAAAGGCGACTTTTAGGTGTTTTTGTCTTTACAAATTACGCACAAGCGTCAAGAATATTTACACATGATAAAAATATCACGATCCATTGTCCACAGCATATGGTGCTTAATTTAAAATGTTGGCATCCTCCCTCCCATAAAATGGTCTCACCCACAGCCTTCCATACGACCCAGAGCCAGCCAGCGGGTCGGGGCCCAGTCCCCAAGACTATTAGGCTTGCCAACCAACCCTTGAAATACAGAATCGTCCCGTATTTGGCAACCAAACACTTGGGGTTTTTCAGGATGATGAAACTGAATATAAATTTCCGTTAATGAATGTCCATATATATTTTAATGAATATTTATTAGGCTAAATAATGATTTTTAAGGAACCTTGCATGGATGTTATTTTTTCCAACAATCATTTTTAAACAGGTGCCGTGACAGTGACTCGCAGCATCTTTATCTACAACAAACTTATATTAACAGTTATATTTAAATGCTTTCAAGTGTTGGCGCCAGAACAGACATCTTTTAATAAACTCACCAGCAGATGTTTTATTTCATCTGGGCAGTAGCGTTTTAGGCACGGGCGAAGCGGGCATTTTTTCATGTCATGGTGGGGGCGGCATGAGCGAAGAAAAAAAATCATCCTGCTGCAAAGCAGTTTTCTATTACCGTATATTCATCTGAATATAAGACGATATTTTTTCCATTGAAAATGCCCTGAAAAAATGCCCTCGTCTTATATTGGGGGTCTAAGCAAATACACATGTATTGTAGGCCTAGTTGCATATTTAAACCAGTAGGTTGGCTCGCCTGATGCCGCGATTACCGACGAATGGCCGCATTGCGCAGTCAATAATCAACCATGATGTCTGTGTCATTGTCCGCTGTGCTGCTGAAGCCGCGTATGAACAAAAGTTGATTTATAATGAACGGATGGCAGTATGTGTGCACAGCTCACCTGTCAGATCTGGCATATCAACTTTATTTTAAGAAAACACGTTTTATTTGCGATGTCATATCACGGAGAAGCACTACATTACCCATAATCCTAGTGTTTATCAGCGACGTGTCTGATTTTACTTTCATCAATAAAGTCAATAAAGTGTAGCCTAATAAAGTGCATGAAAGTTGATAATATGCTGATATGTTACGCCACTGAACACAACCCTTTCAGTCAGCAAAACAGAGCGGGTGGAAAAACCGCGGAAACACGTCAAAATAGCACTATATATATATATATATATATATATATATATATATAGATATTTTTTTATTTTTTTTTTAAATTTTTCATAACACATCTTTATTCGTGATATAAACATAGGCTACATGTTAACGTTATAGTTTTGGTGTTGAAAAACTACCGTATGTATGGTTTTTAAACCTAATTTCAAAACTTTTCCCCTAACCCAGAAGAAGCGTACCAGAACTACAATCTGCGCGGAGTTGCAACACACAGAGGTGTCCTGCGCCATAGATTTTGTAGTTCTAATATGTTATGTCTATTATGTGATGTTGTGATCACTAATTTTTCAATCTTTATTATAGTTTTTGGGTGTGGGAAGAACGCCTGTTTGGTCAGATTTTATTTATTTTTTTCTTAAGATAGTGAAATCATGTTTTTTCCATGTTTTGACACTAGTCAGTGGCGCCCCCTATTGGTTTGCCATCGGACATGATAGTAGAGGTCAAGAGCTTTCCTAAAATGTTGACCCCATGTCTGTGCCATTTTTTGTTGCTGCACTGTAAGCCTTTAAAAGTGTCTCAGGTGGCCATATTAAGTTAATGGGAAAATATGAAATATGAAACACTGAGTATTTTAAGGGGAAAATAAGCTTTGAAATGGTCCAAATTGAAAAGTATGACTGTGTTTAAGACTAACATCAGTATTATAAATAAATTTGGCCATTAAATACCCCCTTAAAGAAGTTTGACTGATTTTATCAAGCTTGGCCCTAAAAGAGGTCTGCAGATGTACACCTAAGACAGCCTTGGCTTGGAGCACGATGAAAATCAAACTTTGTCATAGAACAACAATGAAGACATCGTTTGAAAGGTCTTGACCTATGGAGTAACATATCTCAGTGTGAGACCAGTGGGCAGTTCCTGCTCCTCAGGAATGCCCTTTGAACCTTGCACCTGAGACACTTTTAAAAGCTTACAGTGCAGCAACAAAAAATGGCACAGACATGGGGTCAACATTTTTGGAAAGCTCTTGACCTCTACTATCATGCCCGATGGCAAACCAATAGGGGGCGCCACTGACTAGTGTCAAAACATGGAAAAAACATGATTTCACTATCTTAAGAAAAAAATAAATAAAATCTGACCAAACAGGCGTTCTTCCCACACCCAAAAACTATAATAAAGATTGAAAAATTAGTGATCACAACATCACATAATAGACATAACACATTAGAACTACAAAATCTATGGCGCAGGACACCTCTGTGTGTTGCAACTCCGCGCAGATTGTAGTTCTGGTACGCCTCTTCGGGGTTAGGGGAAAAGTTTTGAAATTAGGTTTAAAAACCATACATACGGTAGTTTTTCAACACCAAAACTATAACCTTAACATGTAGCTTATGTTTATATCACGAATAAAGATGTGTTATGAAAAATAAAAAAAATATATATAAATCTTTAGTGCTATTTTGACGTGTTTCCGCGGTTTTTCCACCGGCTCTGTTTTGCTGACTGCACACTCTTAGAATGGATGTGTTAAAAATAACACAAAAAATGTGTTGTCACATGTTTAACACATTTTGTGTTGATTTCAACACAAAATGTGTAAAGAGGTACAACAATTTTAACACACTTAATATGTTGAACAAGTTAACACAATCTGTGTGTTATTTTACGGCGGGAAGGGGGCGCATTTTCTTCATTGTTCGCCATTTGCGCCACTCAGAGACAAAGGAGACAGAGATGGAGGCTGCATCGCCTGGTGTGTTCCCAGACCCTTCAGTAAGTATCCATTACTAGTTAACTTCATGTATTTTATCAACCGTAAAATGTCAGGGTAGATTCGGCATGTATATAATCCACAACTAAATCTTTATATCTTTAAGGGAATTCATGAGAAATGTTATGTTTTGTTCAGCTTGTGAGCTAGCTACCACACGGCGGACCTCCATTGTGGTTTAGAAGTTCATTTCTGCCTTATTACCTAAATTACACCACCTTAAATTCAGTTTGGGACAGTATAAGGAGTCACTCCTTTAAACTCGTCATGAAACCTGATGAAGGTTAAATATTAACGTTTTTTGCGCCATTTTGCGCCAGCTACCCATCGGTGTGTTGTAACGGTACTTTTACTGCTTTTCCACCGGGTAGTTTGGGTTGTAATTAATGTTAACGTTGCTGTTCGTTATCTCACCTGCGTTAGCTCCTCCCGGTGTTGTGGGGGGTACCCATCGGTGTGTTTTTAACGGTACTTTTACTGCTTTTCCGCCGGGTAGTTTCGGTTTTAATTAGTGTTCATTATCTTAAAAACATGCTTTGTTGTGTGTTTGAGGCATTATTTTAATGCAGTATTTAACTCAAATCATATCCTTTTTTGAATTGCAAGTTATAGTTGGAGTACTCTCTTGAACGGGTTGCCAGGCCTCCTCTACGGCCTCTACCAGCCAAAGTCCCGGCCCTGGCCCCAGGCCCAGCCCCAGGCACCTCTCCGGGGACCAGGACCTCTGGGCTCCACCAGCACCAGCCACAGCCAGCCAAAGGCCTGGCCACAGCCCCAGCTACAGCCACAGCCACAAGCACCTCTCTGGGGCCCAGCACCTCCGGGATCCACCAGCCAAAGCCCCAGCCCCAACTTCAGCCAGCCTAAGGCCCAGCCCCAACCCCAGCCCCAGCCACAGCCAGCCAAAGCCCCAGCCCCAGCCCCAGTCCCAGCCCTAATCCCAGCCCCAGCCGCAGCCAGTCCCAGCCCCAGCCAGCCAAAGGCCCAGCCGCAGCCACAGCCACAAGCACCTCTCTGCGGCCCAGCACCTCCGGGATCCACCAGCCAAAGCCCCAGCCCCAACCTCAGCCAGCCAAAGGCCCAGCCCCAGCCCCAGTCCCAGCCCCAGCCCCATCCCCAGCCGCAGCCAGTCCCAGCCCCAACCCCAGCCAGCCAAAGGCCCAGCCGCAGCCACAGCCACAAGCACCTCTCCAAGGGCCCAGGACCACCGGGCTCCACCACCACCAAAGCCCCAGCCACAGCCATTCTTAAAGGATTTCTATTGAATTTCTGTGACTTTGCCCTGAATTGTTTTGTTCAACCCCAATTTTAAGAGATTAAAAATGAATTCAGTTTGGGGATTTTTTTTTTGTTGGTTGGTTTGGTTAGCTTTGTAGAAAATTCAAATGATCTTGCTTTTGACTACAGTTTGCATACAATTTTTGTGTGAATATTTTTATAACTGTATATTCATGGTATTATATGTAGTCATTCACTGATTGCCACTGAGAATGTACAATTGCTACCTGCTATGAATTAATTACTTTAATAAATGTTACCTGAATTTAATGCAAATGTTTATTTTGTGAGCGTTTCAGTGGATTTTAAGCATACAAATTCCATTTAAGGATGATTTTAGAAAAAATATAAACAACACATATCTGTTATTTTTAACACAACTTTGTGTTGAAATATTTAACACACAACATGTGTTAAATGTGCTAACACACTGATTGTGTAGAAAACAACACGAAGTGTGTTGTCCTTAACTAGACACACAGGTGTTAAAAATTAATACATGATGTGTTATTTTCAACACATCTGTTTTGAGAGAGTGAAAGGGTTGTGTTCAATGGCGTAACATATCAGCATATTATCAACTTTCATGCACTTTATTACACTTTATTGACTTTATTGATGAAAGTCAAATCAGACACGTCGCTGATAAACACTAGGATTATTGGTAATGTAGTGCTTCTCCGTGATATGACATCGCAAATAAAACGTGTTTTCTTAAAATAAAGTTGATATTATACAGGACTTGTGGACTCGGCTGAAGCACATGCCATCGTTACACATCCTCATAGCTCGTGGTAAGTCTGCCTTGGATGGTTACAACGTTATGACTAATAATCAGACCTTTTTCCGGAATATCGATTAAATTTGCACTTCCGGGATCTATGAACCACCACCCACAACGTGACGTCACGGATCCTCGCTGACTTTCACTGAACATCGTTTGTGTGGTGATCACACGGAATTAAAACCATAGAAATCGATTAAAACAGGTCACGTGCGAGGAGCACGCAATGCGTTATTAGGAGGTCATGCTCATTTCACGGATTTCTGTGAGAGCGGGTTAACCCCACGCCTCCCTCCCCAGATTTCCACGGTGACAGTGAGGACAATACTTCCAAGCGATAGTGGTAGCAGCGTCCATAGCAACTATAGAAACCTGAAAAAATCTTCGTAATAACTAACAAAGTAAACATCATGTACATTAACTGAACGAAGATTTTGGAAGTAAAAGTTCAGTTAAACTTTTCATGTTGTGATGGAAACCACACAGACCCGGGCAATAAGATACCCCCAGGGGTACGCGTAGCCTACCCCCATTTGAGAATCTGTGCTGTATTGAACAAATAAGGGACGCACTTTGTCCCTTATTTTTGAGAATCTGCTCCCTCTCCCGCTGTTTGACCAGTGACAGGCTCATATACCCACGTCAGTGAGTATGCACTCCGTTCATTGGTCAAAGCACTGTCACTCAGTGTTGGGGGAGGGGTTAAAAAGAGGGGGGGGGGGGGGGGGGGGGGGGGGGGGTTGTCCCTTATTTGTCTGCGTGACAGTGGGCAACCAATATTATTTACAATATAGATTCAACATTGATTCATTGTTGGCCATTCAGTCATTAAATTCAACCATAATACAATGTTGATTCAACAATATCTTTTCAACCTTTCATCTTTTCATTGGTTGATAAACCATTGATCTTTAACCCTAACTAAAAGTCAACCAAAAATTAACATTTCTGACCATAAATCAATGTTGATTCAACAACTTTTGCTATCTGGGACGTTAGCTAGCTAGTCCTTCTCAGGACTCTGTTCATATTAGCTGGCACTCCTAATTCAGCAATAAGCCCCGAGAAGCCGTGGGTTACAGTGGTTTTACAGCGGCTGGGCGTCGTGCCTTAGAACGCCCCTCAGCCGCTGTAAAACCACTGTAACCCACGGCTTCTCGGGGCTTATTGCTGAATTAGGAGTGCCAGCTAATATGAAGAGTCCTTGTTAGCTAACGGTAGCTACGTTAGCTAACTACACAGTTTGTTTTGACTGACTCTAACATAGCTAAGGTTATATAAGTTATATAATGTTTTAATATGAAACTGACCTTGTAAAAAATGCTCGCGGCAGATCCGGGAGTATTTGGACAGCTTCCAGTCCTTATGACTGGTAGCAGCTACCCATCGCCGTCTTCTGTCCGCATCAAAAGGTCTCCTGTAAAAGGCTAGATCAGGCTTACAGCCTTGCCTGTTGGCAAACTGCACGGCACAGCAGGAAATCACCATCTTACCACCATAAAAGTAAACTAAAAACTATCTACAACCACAGAATGGCACGAACTACAATGCGCCCCCTTGTCTTAAATTGACGTCCACTGTTCTTCTGCCGTCCATCATGGCGCCGCTTCCCATGTCACGTGATAATTGTGACGTGTCTCCCTTACAAAAAAGCGCTATAGGAATACTATAAAAAATTACAATAAAAATATCACTAAAAAACCTTAAGTATTACTATAGTAATTGTATGGTTTTTTGGAACGCACTATAGAAAATTACTATTGAGTTGGCTATGGTTATACTACAGTGAAATTTTTGTTTTACTATAATGTTTTCATAGTATTGCTTCAGTTTTTCTATAGTATTTCTATTGTATTTTGGGCACTATAGGAGATCACTATAGAGTTTGTGTAGTATTGCTGAGGTGATTTCTATAATGTTTATAGGAAAACTATAATGATACTATAGAGTTGGCTATTGTGATACAACAGTTAAACGGTAGTGTTCATTAAGTATTGCTTTAGTATTTCCTTTAGTATTTCTTTCACTATAAGAAATCGACTGTAGTCATACTATATTGCTTTTATGGTAACACTATACTCTTAACTCAAGAACAACCTCCTTATGAATACATTTATTGGTGTCTCCGCCCCCACTCAGGTCTGCCCTCCAGAAGTTTCCTTTTCCCAGCAGGAAGACAGGCAGCACACAGTTCTAGTCCTTAAAATAATCATTTATTTAACTGAAATCACAAACATTTACAGCTGCGTGATATATGTGAATACAATCTATGGTACAAACTCCCAGTTTGTGGTTTCACATTGTGTGAATGTGTTTTGTTTGTGTGTGTGTGCAGGATACAGACTGGGAGATGGTGAAGGATCCCATTATTAGTGTCTGATCCCATTATTAGTGTCTGCAGAGAATGGATGTGTAACGTGTGTGTAATGGATGATGGAAGGCGAACAACAAACAAAAGAACAGAAAACAGCCTTCAACAGGCAAGCAGGCCATGCCCTGTTGGCCAGGTGAAACACTGGAGGAGGAGCAGCCGGGGGGGTCATCATATACTTAAATCAGTGGGGCTGTAAGAAATAAGCAAAACATTACTCTCCTCAATTGGGAATATTAAAGAACGAAATTACGAAACACAAGGGGATAGCCCTAATGGCATTTTACAAGTTTAAATTATTAATTGCTTTTTCTGGAAATAAATAAATTTAAAAAACAGGTCTGCAGGAAACTCACTCGTACCTCATTCAACCCCACTTCAATTTTATTAGTGTGACTTATTTACCAGTTTTTACATTAATTATTAAAAACTGACTGTTTTAAGGACATGTACAAATGTGTGCCTGATGTTTTGTGGGTACTTACATTGTTTGAAGAGTTTTGCTCTCATTATTGAGCTTATTCCTCATGACGCTCATGACATCTTTAAATGTGAAGCTGTCACGCTGCTTCTGAACGTAATCTGTGAGAAACAGAATATAATACTTTAAAATTTAAGAAATGGCATATTCAGCTACTAGTGGAAAAGCAGTGTTTCCTCAATTTTTTTTGTCAATAGCATTAATCGGTCAAAGTTCTTGTTATCGGTTAACAGTCGTGCATTTCTAATTAAAAATAAGTATGGAAAGCTGCAGATAAAGCCATAAGAAAGTGATGTAACAGGTTTTTTATTTATTTATTACTGATTAATGTTTTTATATGCAATAACTTTGGGTTTTGGGTTCAATAAGTGCTATTAGGTCATTTCAATAAGTTCTCAATAAACACTGAACAACTTGACTTGTACCAAAGTGTATTTGAGTTTGACACCCCTGCTTTAAGGGGTTCATTATTTATGGTCCTTTTCTAATAGTGCGACTCAGCTTGACACGCCATGGCTCAACTTTTTTTTTTGTTTTTTTTGGTTGCTTTTCCTGGTACTTTCTTGGTAACGCCTCAGCCCAGGTTCCAAGCAAGCTGAGACGATACTAAAACATGTCAACTGACTGCCTTCCACTGACGCAATAAGGCGCAACATCTGACACGAGAATCAAACCCACTTTTAAAAACACAGCGGCAGCAGCACTCACTGATCTGTACTGAGACTGTTGTTGTTCTTTCACATGACTAAATTGACTGCTGTGTGGAAAACCACGCTGTGGCCCATTAACAAAGTGTAGACAAGTGAGTTTGGAGCTGAGGAGAGGAGAGAGAGAGAGAGAAAAAGAGCAAGACGATGTGGCCGTAGCCGCAGTGATATGACAACCCCAACCCTGCTGAGGAGGAAAAGGTCCTACTTACTTGCTATGGCCCCAACAATTTTGGGGTCCAGCTGGGGTTTTGCATGTCTGTCCTTCCATGCGTTTGTCCTCTTGCCAGACAGGGAGGATGATGCCATGACCTCTTTTGAAAAGAAGATGGTCATGAGCTCAGTGACCTTTTTCCGTGGGTCCTTGCTCAGTCTTGTGAGGACAGTCTTTTTAACAGTGACCCCTTCAGCTAGCTCTACCTGGTAAAATTCAGAAAAATATGTAGAGGTGTGACCAGAGGTTGCGCTAGACTTGTCTGTCATTTTGACTGACAGGGTCATAAAAATCCCATCATAATCTATTTTTACCCATCACTTTATTTTATTTTTTTTAAATGATAATGATGATATATTCAATAGCCTTTAATTTTCATTAATTTTTAATTATTATTCAGTCGAAACAAGCAGAACAGAGAATTCACAGTGGTCCGTGGATACACACATCAAACAGAAGAATAGGCCTACATGTAGGCTAATTATAAGATAATTATTGATGAACTGTTTCTGTATGTTGTACAAATAAATAAAAAGAAAACCAGTTGATTAAGTGTGTTGATGTTGATGAGCGGTGTGTAGAAGTGCATCGTAGCAAAGCCACAATAGAGAGAAGAGCCAATTAATATGCTCACTTGCCACCAAGTGGTCAGGGGTGTCAGTTACCACCTGTCAAAATGACAGATGGTCTTCTGATTTTTCCATCACCATTTTAAAAAAACGGTCAATGACAGAAATATATTCGGTTAATGCGACCCCTGGGTGTGACATGCATTATACCATGGTCACTTACCAAAGAAATAATAACTTTTTATACTTCAATGTGTGTTACATTTAAAATTACAGTTTACAGTTAAAAAAAAAATTCCACAAGCCACAGCTGAGCAGACTATTTGATATCTCTTTCCTGCAGACAAAAAAAAGAAAACCCACTGTGACCACAGTGTAAATTTTGCTCTTTACTGTTCATAAACTCTTATAGATATTAAACATTATCATACCATCTCAGGTGCGTCATGGTGCTCAGGGGTGGCTGAAGGGCACTTTGTTTTCCTGGGGGTTCCCATTTGTTCTAGGGGAAGAAGATATGACACAAATGTAGGTATCATTTGATAAGTGTCATGTCCATTCATTCATCATGGTCACAAACATTGGGAGACCATGCAACAAGGTTCCCTCTAGGGATCAAATGTTAAAATTCTCTGACTTTTCCATAACATTACATGATCAAAATTTTGAATTTCCATGACCTACAGTATAGACATATACTTAAACATGTCTATGTATAGATAGACATGTTTTCTTTCACCCTTTTCATCCAGAGGTTTTGCCAAAGTTTATGACTGCTTTTATCTAAGGCTGGCTGGTTGAATTGAATCCAGGACCAATTGCTACTGCTGTGTTGCCATAACAATTGTCATGTTATTCCATTTACATAGAAAAGTTTTGGTATCGTTAACATTGCAAGACATACCATTTTTGGTCTCACTCCTGGAGGGATGCTGTGGTGGCTTTAGTGCCTCCCTTGCCTCCTTCACCTCCCTCAAAAGCTCTGGTAGCTCTAAGAATATATTGCAGAAAATTAAGCTGTTTCAGTCACACTGAGTTACATCCAAACACCAATCAGTTAAAAAGTCATGTTATTTGTGTGTATTCTAACACAGGGTTCCCACTCTTTTATTGATATTTTCCAGGACATTTTCCAGGACTGACCATTGATAAGTGAGAGGGTCTGGCGAAGTCTGGAATTTTCCTTTTTCAGCTGTGCTATTGTGTTGCTAGCTATTTGTAGCTTGGATTTTAGCTCCCCAACCCCAAAATTGCTCTCGCTGTCAGAGTCTGTGACACATGGCACAGGCATGACCTGAAAAGATAAACAATTACGCACACACAAACACACACAAAATAAATACATTAATAAAGTAGTAAGTTTGTAGAGACATAACAGGCTGCTTCATTTTGCTGTGGAAACTTATAGGAGTGCATATGGTGTGCGATAAGGACTGCAACATGAAAATCCTGACATTGAAACGGATTCAGAAATTTTATAAGCACTGTCTTTGTCTGTTACTGCAATGCAAGGTGGACGAGTCCATTAACTCTTTCGCGACCTTTGACGAGTTTTCTTGTCATTGCAAGCCCAAATGTTGGCTACCTTGGACAAAAGTACTCGTCAATTTTTTTTTTTTACAGCATATAATAATAGACACTCTCAAGTACCTTGCGTGTGAATATGGTAGTCCTCCGATATGTAGAACAAACAGCAAAACAAACAGACCAAGTAGGACGAGACAATATAATTGAGGCCAGTGACGATTCACATCTAAAGTCATAAGCAGGGTTTTCGCTGCCTTATAATTTCTTAGGCGCATCGCCTAGACGTTTTCACCGACCGCCTAGATCAAATGAACGAGGAAAGGGGGAAAAAAACGCACATCGATATATTCAATCTGCGGCTCCTTTAGGAATCTGTTGTTGATGCTAGCTTGGATTGTCCGGGGGGAGTTATTAGGCGGGCACTGGGCCATACGTCATGAAATACTGACAACGGAATTAACCAATCACTGCAGCGAATAGTTTCTGCGTGAACGCTGAGAGGATGGCTTTCAGCCGCAACACATCCGCTGTAGGCTAGGCGGTGGTGGAACGTATGAATCGCCTAGCGCGAAAAACACAAGCGCTCGCAAATACCAGTGATCTATTGGCCATTTGGGTGACTTGTGTGAAGCGTGCAGATTAGCCAAATAAAACGGAATCTATTTTTAACGCGGAATTTGGCATAACAGCTGCACCGGCACCGCACAAGCCAAAGGGCAGAGAAACTCTCCAGGCTACAGCAGCGCACTGACATAGATTGTAAAACAAAGTGAAGAGTTGCCACTCTGCTATATTTTCACTGGCTAACAGCAGCACACTGGCTTAGCTTGTCTATTCAGAGAAGAGGTATCACTTCGAGGTATCACACCCCCCTTTACTTACTTTCTTGGACACACTTTGTAGGAGGCTGAGTTGCTGCTCCTTCTCAGACCTCTGTCTTTTCTTCTTCTTGGAGATTTCATTCTGCATGAAAAAAGTGACTTAATGACCAAGTTATCTGTGTTCAATTTAAAATCTCTTTAAAATTTAAAATCATGATTCTCAACAAGAATAATACTGTCAATATTTGAGGAAATTGAATAAAAAAAATAAAGAGTAAAATTCAGGGAAATAAATAATAACATCATACTTTAGGATTCTCTTCCTCCATGTCCTCCTCATCCTCCATGTATAGTGGATTCCTTTTTTTTCCCCTTTTTCCTCTTCCTCGCTCAGCCTCCAAGGAACTCTTTCCTCGAAGCTGCTCGACAAGCTTGTGTCGATCCTCTGCAAAGGATATTGGTTTTATTTATTTATTTAAAAGGGAGAGTGCATACGAATTAACCTTACGGTTGAGCTTGACTTGTATCATTACTACAGACATGTCTGTGATTAGGGATGGGATTTGATAGGATTTTAGCAATTCCGATTCCATGATCGAATCTGCTTGGAAAAAACTGTACAAAACAAATAGTAATTTTTTCCCTCAATCTGAAGCTGAAATTCTAAAGTAAAGTAGAAATTTAAATCCAAAAACACTTTAACATGTTACTAGACAATGCTCCTTCCTTTTTAAAAGGGTGTATGAGCGCCAGGATGCTCCGCTCTGCGCCAAGGAGGGCGCTGCGCAATGCCGGCGCTGCCACGGGACAGGGCGCTGCCAACTTGGGCGCAGCGCCCTGACCCGCGGTACCGTCCTGTCCCGCGGCAGCGCCGGCCTCGCGCTGCACCCTCCTCAGCGCAAAGTGGAGCGTCCTGGCGCCCAGTGATCACATACACAATGAATGGCTACTGCGGAGGTCTGCGCTGAACGCGCGCTACGTGAAAGCCCCTTTAGAGCCCCCCCCCCCTTTTTTTAAGAGTTTTTTTTTTAGAGGCGGGAATTATAGCGGAGACCGACTGTTAACCCTTTGTGTACCATTAGCATTGACTAGACACTGACGGACAAAAAAAGTTTTTTAAAAATTAAAATAAATAAATAAATAAATAAATAAATAAATAAATTTCCGCAAATTTTTTTTCGCGGACCCCGTGGCTATGCGTTGTGGTCCGCGGACCCCACTTTGAGAACCATGCTACTAGATAATGGTAGCTTTAGCCGCACTAGCTTTAGCCGTGCTAGCTTCGGCCGTGCTAGCATTAACAAGAACCGGTTCTCGAATCCCATCCCTATCTGTGATTATCAGCCTTGTATGGGTACATCACTATTTACAGCAGGGTGCAGACAGCTGAGAATATAAATGTCATGTATTGTTCACCATCTGTTATGATACGAAAGGGGGCTGAAAATCACAGGACAGTTCTAATATGGAGGTAACCATTCGCCGAATGCGCGCCACTTTTTTGACCACTAAGACACTTGTCTACATTGAAATAATGGGTATTCAGTAGAGCAAACCTGAGTTCAGTTTAGTTTCACATGACTGTCTGCCTGTTAGAAAAATATTTTCTCGACCAATCTGACTCTACATTCTATCAAATCTTATCTCAAATGTAACATAACACATACTGCACAATTAGCAATTTAGCTAGCTTACCATACGTTAGCCACCACAGCAATCAGTGCATGCCTGTTACTGACACAGCTGAGACGGTGAAAAGATGTTTAAAAATAATAATAATTTTGAGAGACAATGGCAGACCAAATGAGCCTGTGGTGGGCCACATAGTCTCGTTAATTAATGGGAAATCCTAAAGTTAGCTTACTTTTGTTTAGCTTAACTTACCATTGACAGCAATGATTTTTGCTGGACATTTCGAAATTCTCCCACTTCTCCCGTCACGCCAGTTGACCTCATATTCAACGTCGTCCATCACACCATCAAAGTCAACAATCCAATTTTGGGGGATAACCTCGTAAATTTCCTCTTCAAAGAAATATGCCAGTGCATACATGTCTTCCGATCGCGTACTGTGGCTTCTCTCTACAGTTGTCCCGCTAAATCTAGATTTTGTGTTGTGCGCATGCGCATGTTCTAAGTCTAACCGTCGATCAGTTTAAATTTTTTTGTGTCAAATATGAAAAACACAACATAGATAACAATTCACTATAAACATATACATTTTTTTAACCTCTGGTGCAATAAAATAAAAATGTATACTTAAAAAAAAAAATAGAATTTGTTGTTGTTGGCTCTATGCCAGCGGTCACGTGACCGTTGGCATAGAGGCTAGTGCCTGTTATCTGCGCCCTGCTCCAGCAGTCACCGGAGAGTAACAGCTGTGCCAACATGCCCCCTCCACGACTCCTGCGGGGACCTTATAAAAAGTGGATTCAGTCCGAGGGTCGTCTGCCTCGATCGACAAAGTTTAACAGAAAAGCAAAGGTAAGTGACATTTTCACTAACGTTACTTACGCTAACTTAAACTAAGCCGTCTCAAACTCATTTTCTGCAGCTAACGTTAGCTTCGTTCCTGTCGTGCTTACATAGCAACCGTAGCAATGTAAACGATTGTTCATTTGCCCACAGCTGCTAGCCATTTCATTTTCTTCCATACTCGTTCATTTCGTTCTTATTTAAGTTTTTTTCTTCCTTTTCTCACCGGTAATATAAGGACAGCCGGCATCAATCACTACATCATCAACTATGTTCTCAGATGTCAAGGGGCTTTCACATAGCGCGCGCTCAGCGCTGACCTCGACGGCGTAGCCATTCATTGTGTATGTGATTACTGGGCGCCAGGACGCTCCGCTTTGCGCCGAGGAGGGCGCAGCGCGAGGCCGGCGCTATGTATAGCATATGTAGAGCCCCATGTAAACAAGGCAAGCATTTAAGATGTGAGAAATGGTTTCAGCTATTTGTTTACTATCATGGTGTATACAGTAAGGTGTATGACTGCCTGGAAACCAGATGGAGAGATTCAGTTTAGTTGGTAAAACCTGCAATCTTGCTTTTATAGTAAGTGCAACATTTTTGAACACAGCATGTGAGACAGTGATCTCCACCTGGGAGCCATGCAGTCTTCCCTTGTAGCCTCAGCTGAAGCCAGGAGAGAGGCTGTCCAACTTTCCACACAGGGTTTCCTCACACTAACACACACTGTGTTCTGTCATAGGTACCTATGATTAACCCCAGCCAGTCTGACTCTGTGGTGACAGCATCTGATCCACATGAGAGCACTGAGGCGGTAAGTTCCATGTCAAGTGTGTAATCATTTGGAAGCAGTATGTATTAAAAAAAATTACACACACACACACACACACACACACACATATATATATACATATATATATATATAGATACACTATATTACCAAAAGTATTCGCTCACCCATTCAAATGATCAGAATCAGGTGTCCTAATCACTTGGCCTGGCCACAGGTGTATAAAATCAAGCACTCAGGCATGCAGACTGTGAAACAAGACATTTGTGAAAGAATGGGCCGCTCTCAGGAGCTCAGTGAATTCCAGCGTGGAACTGTCATAGGATGCCACCTGTGCAACAAATCCAGTCGTGAAATTTCCTCGCTCCTAAATATTCCACAGTCAACTGTCAGCTCTATTATAACAAAATGGAAGCGTTTGGGAACAACAGCAACTCAGCCACGAAGTGGTAGGCCACGTAAAGTGACGGAGAGGGGTCAGCGGATGCTGAAGCGCATAGTGCAAAGAGGTCGCCGACTTTCTGCACAGTCAATTGCTACAGAGCTACAAACTTCATGTGACCTTCAGATTAGCCCAAGTACAGTACGCAGAGAGCTTCATGGAATGGGTTTCCATGGCCGAGCAGCTGCAGCCAAGCCACACATCACCAAGTGCAATGCAAAGCGTCGGATGCAATGGTGTAAAGCATGCCGCCACTGGCCTCTAGAGCAGTGGAGACGCGTTCTCTGGAGTGATGAATCACGCTTTTCCATCTGGCAATCTGATGGACGAGTCTGGGTTTGGAGGTTGCCAGGAGAACGGTACATTTCAGACTGCATTGTGCCGACTGTGAAATTTGGTGGAGGAGGAATTATGGTGTGGGCTTGTTTTTCAGGAGCTGGGCTTGGCCCCTTAGTTCCAGTGAAAGGAACTTTGAATGCTTCAGGATACCAAAACATTTTGGACAATTCCATGCTCCCAACCTTGTGGGAACAGTTTGGAGCGGGCCCCTTCCTCTTCCAACATGACTGTGCACCAGTGCACAAAGCAAGGTCCATAAAGACATGGATGACAGAGTCTGGTGTGGATGAACTTGACTGGCCTGCACAGAGTCCTGACCTGAACCCGATAGAACACCTTTGGGATGAATTAGAGCGGAGACTGAGAGCCAGGCCTTCTCGACCAACATCAGTGTGTGACCTCACCAATGCGCTTTTGGAAGAATGGTCAAAAATTCCTATAAACACTCTCCTCAACCTTGTGGACAGTCTTCCCAGAAGAGTTGAAGCTGTAATAGCTGCAAAAGGTGGACCGACATCATATTGAACTCTATGGGTTAGGAATGGGATGGCACTTCAGTTCATAGTATGAGTAAAGGCAGGTGAGCGAATACTTTTGGTAATATAGTGTATATACATATATAGATAGATAGATAGATAGATAGATATATAGATATATACACACACACACACACACGATTTTGTTCATATTGTAGGTTCCCATGGGACATTCTGACTGCCCTGTAGTGATGGAGTCTCAATCTGATTTTTCTGAATCAGATGATGGGATGGAGATGGTGAGTGATGTGATCACATACACTAGAAAACCGAATGCTTTTTGTACAAATGCAGCCAAACACCAGGCTGAAAAGAGAGGGACAGCAGAAAACAATGCATGCCGTAGCGGCGCGCATTTGGTTTTTACAATGTGAATATGAATATTAATGATTAATCAATATTTGATTGTTAATTTTCCCGATGATCGATTGAAAACATTTCTTCAAATGCCCATCCCTAGCATCGGTACATCCCTACTCCCTCTGTATGCTTTTTATCCAGATGTTGCTGTCAAAAATTATTTTTTAAGTTAAAGTAGGGCATTATTTTGCATTGAAGTGCACCTTACCTCTTTCCAACAAAGATGCAAGAACTGAAGTAAAACATTTTGTGTTTTGTTTTTTTTTTTTGTCATTTTAAAGTAATGCATTCTTCCTTTAACCAAGTTACAGTATACTGTCTATTTTTAGCATTTAAAATCATGTGATGCTTTTTTGTGTTTCTGTTTTAGGACTCCACAATAAACCCAAATCGTGGGTCTGCTGCAGCCATGGATTCTGATTTCGATGATGGCACAGAGACAGTGAGTCATACGAGATACATATACGCCATGACTGTTATGCTGTAACTTTATTACAATGGGCTTTATGCCCAGCTCCACTACTTCCTGATCTTGACCTCACACTAGTGGTCAGACACAGCTGGATTTATCAGTTTGTCCAATACCTGGAGATTAGGGGTGTAATGATACACAAAAATCATGACTCGGTGCGTATCTCGGTTTTGAGGTCTCGATTTGGTACATTTTCGATACAGTATGAGAACAAAATGCAAAACATAAAATTGCTCCTCTCCTGCCTCTGACAAGGAATTAGTTCAGTCTTGCATTTGCAGTTTGCATTATTTTAAAGCTGTATCGCACGCCCCTACAAGCTGCCAACTGGTAAAGATTTGTCTACCTTTCTTGTAATAATGTGTATCATCCAAATTATGTGTTTTTTTTTTTGTTTTTTTTTTCCAGAATGAAGAAATGATGTATACAGGTGCGACATTGACACAGGGACAGGGCCTCCTTGCTGTTATGCTGTTTGCTCTACGTCATCATCTAACTGGAGCTGCCTTGAGTGACTTGCTGGGTTTGATCAATTTGCTCATCCCTAACCTGGTCCCTGCATCAAAGTATCTCTTCAAGAAGTTTTTTGGTGATCCAACTTTGTCAAGTGTGTATCATTATTACTGTGAGGCCTGTCAAAATTACATAGGGAAGAATCCTGATGATCAATTATGTTCACACTGTGGCACACCCTTCAACACTAAAACTAATGCCAAAAAGGGAAACTTCTTCTTATCTATACCACTGAAGGACCTCCTAAAAGACACTCTTGAGAACCATGGCACCGACTTAACACCTAAAACTGTTAGGCATGCACATGATAACATTACGGATTTGATGGATGGGAAGATGTACCAGAAGATGCTCAAACATGGGAAACTGGCAGAAGATGATCTTACACTCTTGTGGAACTGTGATGGGGTACCAGTCTTTAACTCATCCAATTATTCAATTTGGCCACTTCAGTTTACAATAAATGAACTCCCCTGTATTCAGAGGAAAGAGAATGTGATGGTTTCGGGACTTTGGTTCGGCCCTGAAAAACCAAGGATGGACACATTTTTAAAGCCATTTGTTGATGAATGTTGTGATCTAGCCCAAAACCCATTTGAATGGAAAGACAGACAGGGCACCACTCACTTCTCCAAAGTGTTCTCTTTGGTTTGCTCCTCTGACGCTGTTGCCAGGCCAGTGCTCCGGAATTGTAAACAATTCAACGGGGAGTATGGTTGTGACTGGTGTCTACATCCAGGAGTTGTTATGCCAAAAGGTAGGGGATTTATAAGGTCTTACGTGTATGATGAAGAGCAGCAAGCGAAGAGGACACACAGGGAGTTCAGAGACGATGCAGTTAAGGCTGTTCAATCTTCTACCCCACAAAATGGGGTTAAAGGACTGTCCATGCTCTTTATGCTTCCTCTGTTCAACATCGTTTTGGGATTTGTCCCCGATTATCTACATTCTGTGCTGCTTGGTGTGTGCCGACAGCTTATGTCTCTGTGGTTGGACACTTGCAGCTGTTTGAGTCCATGGTACATAGGCCGCAAGATTGCACAGCTAGATTCTCGTCTTCTCTGTCTGAAGCCACCAAAAGAAATAGTCAGAGCACCACGGTCACTGCTGACTCGGAAGTTCTGGAAGGCCTCTGAGTGGAGGGCATTCATTTTGTTTTATTCTATTGGTGTTCTGCCAGGTATCCTTCCACCTGAATTTTTGCAACATTATTTCCTACTCATGTTTAGTATTCACATTTTGCTACAAGAGTCAATTTTGCCACATGACCTTCAGCTGGCTGACAAAGCCTTGTCACTATTTGTCGTAAGGATGGGTGAACTATATGGCCAAGAAAATGTCTCTTTCAACTGTCATCAGTTAATCCATCTAACTGATAGTGTCCTGAACTGGGGACCTCTCTGGGCAACATCGTCATTTAACTTTGAGAGCAATAATGGATACTTAAAAACTCTGTTTAATGGTACCCAGTATGTCCCGGAACAGATTTGCCAGCTCTTTATCCTTTGGCGTGACATACCCAAACAACTTGGTGTTGTAGGTTTTGAGCCACATTCAGACTTTGGCATGTTTATAGGCAAGCTTGCTGACAAAAGACTTGTAAAGGAAAGGGTTGGCTCTTTCATAGCTCTTGGAAAATCCTCTTCACTTGTTCTTACAACATCTATAAAATTAGCTGTACAAGAGCTTCTGAAAAGGACAGTTTCTGTCAAAGTGGTAGTGTCATATGACCGCTTTATTACTGGAAACATGATTTATCACACTACAAACTATCAGCGGTCCGAGAAAAGGAATAACACTGTGATCAAACTCAAGAATGAATCTTGTGGAGAAATACTACTGTTTTTCCTACTAAAGCTGGATTGTAATTGTACATCGAGCTGTTTGTGTAAGGCCATTCTAGTTGTTTTGGTCCAGCTGTATGATAAGAAGGTTGATAGTTTGTTCAGTTACCGAAACTTTATCACATCAAAGAAAGTGTGCATTAAAGTTGAGAAGACACAACGAACCAAAGCTTTTTTCCTTGAAGATATCCAATGTAAATGTGTGTATGTAGATGGGTGGCTTGTACCTCTACCCAACACTTTTGAAAGGGATTAGGCCCTATTTATCCTGCTCTTATGCATTGGCATTAGCAAATACTTCACTGTCCAATACTGTGTACTCTATGTAAGCATTACTTAGGATGAAATGTATATATGGCTTTTTGTAGATTTTATTTGTACTTCTTGTTAAACGTATTCTGATAGAAATCCTAAAAAGGACTTGGGATGAAATGTATATAACTGTGAATTTTAGTAGTATTTCTTGTTACACTTATTCTGATAGAAATCCAAAAAATAGAATGATTTATGATGAAATGTATATATGGCTTTTTGTAGATTTTATTTGTACTTCTTGTTAAACGTATTCTGATAGAAATCCTAAAAAGGACTTGGGATGAAATGTATATAACTGTAAATTTTATTTGTACTTCTTGTTACACTTATTCTGATAGAAATCCTAAAAAGGCTTTATGATGAAATGTATGACTTTGTGGATTTTAGCTGTACTGAGGCTCCATAATACATAAGATAAAGTCTCCAAAGGATGATTGTTGTAATAACTTATTTTTGAATCATTTTATTATCAGTCTAACCCGAGGGAAAGGTCCAGGACGGGAAACAAACATTCACTCAAAAAAATACCAAAGCAAACAGTAATACTGTTAATGTTAAGATTACACAGTATTACAATTTCTATTTCTATTGCTATTGATACTATACTGTAATATCACTATAGGAGAGTTTTGGGGTCTGTTCAACAGAAACAGTATAATATGCTACAGTTATACTATGTAAAATGATTTAGAAATACTATGAAAACAAACAGAAAACACTTAAGCAATGTTGTATAGTGTGCTTGAAAAAATTACAGAAACACTATAGAATGTACTATGGCCGTACCATTTAACATACTACAGGAATATTAAAAAGAAAATGTTACTATTGGAATATTTTAAAACTACCATAGCAAAGAAAATAGCACTACAGAAGAAACTATAGTAATTCCATAGCTGGTAACATGTATCATAGAACACTACAACCGCACTATAGGACACTTTACAATTTTTATAGTGTACTATAGTAACTCTAAAGTACATTTTCGTAAGGGCTGCAAAGGGTCAATAGGCTAGCCTGCTAGACAGATAGATAGGCTAGCCTTTTAGATAAATAGGCTAGCCTGCTAGATCGATAGATAGGCTAGCCTGCTAGATAGATAGACTAGCCTGCTAGATAGAAAGACTGGGAACATGTTCTCAAGGGCTAACATAACGTTATAACATTAATGTTACACAGACAGACACGTGCGATTGTCATACAGTGTGTTCCAAGCAAAGTTTTAGAATGGATTTGGCTAGCTAACTGGCTACAACATGCATGCCTTTACCTAACCTTACGTGGGTGCTGCAACTTTTCAAGTGTAGCTTAACACTGACCAGAAAGTTGCTGTGTCTATCCCCTAACGTTAAAAATTAGCTCAATCTAATGTTTTCAGTGTTGGCTAACGTTATAATCTGAACTGTGGTGAACATGGCCACGGGTGTGCATTGAAACTCTTCCTACAGGCTTCCTACATGCGTACCGTTAGCTACCTAACGTATGCCATTTGAGTTTCAAGGCACAACCATGGCCACATCTAACACAGTTCAGATTAGCTATAACGTTAGCAAACAGCCAAACACTGAAATAGATAGATAGATAGATAGATAGATAGATAGATTTTTTATTGTCATTGCACAATCATATACGTATAATAATGCAACGAAATTAGGCTCAGTCCTTTCGGTGCAGGGCAGACTAAAGCACCGTGCATTCTGCTAGTTGAATAGCCAAGACCAGTAATAGATGGCTGCAGCCATGTCTCTGCTATCAGAAAAAATACAACAGTCACGGAAACACTTGTTGGATGTGCAAGCACAGTTCGTCATCCCATGTTCGCCATGGACCTGGCGCTGGAAAATGCTGGTATCATTAGAAATCATTAGAAAGTTAGTGAGCTAACGTAGCTAGCTAAGCTAATTAGCTAGCATTCAATTAATCATATGTTGGACTTCACGCTCAGTCTACCAGCAATCTTTCCTCTATGTGTGAGCTGAGTCCTGCATGTTCTTTAATGAAGCAATAGGATAAGATATTCGGTCTCAAAATATCAGTTTATTTAGCCGTAGATGAATAAAGCATACCGAGCTCTGGGTCTGAATCTTCCTATCCCTGATGAACAACAGAGTGTGTCAGTTGACCAAGTCTGACTGATATCTTTCCCTGACTCAGTCTGATATACTAAACAGAATGTTGCATCAACATGTGAGTGTGTTCTTCTCCAGAGAACACACTCACATGTTGAGTCAGATCAACGGACCAGAGTGGTCCGTTGATCTGACTCCATTCTCTGCCTCGATGTGGTTGCATTCCTGTTGCTCCCTATAGACATAATATACGTAGACGCCTCATAGGCTGCCGCTGCCTATTGGAGCTGATGTAGCAGCGTGGCCGCCATCTTGGATGCGTCTCTAATGCGCTCCCAGTGCATTTATTTCCACTGTATCCCCAACTTTAATAATCCATAACTTCCCGAATTTTTACCCGATTCTCCCACGGTTTGGTTTGTTACAAACAGCAGAGTTTCAGTTATGATACAGGATGCTGTCACACATTAAAAATACGTACTTTCATGCTGAAAGACTTTGTATTATAACAAAAACATATGGTATGGCATATAGATAAATGTATAAATGAATTAATTTTATAATTTAAAACAGAAACAAGTTTGATTGTTCATTTGAATTTATTTCTCTCTCTTTGTCTCACTCACACACACAGAGGACATCACTGACAGTCTGACCCGTCCTGCTTACTACAGAGCTTTGACGACTCGGTCACAACAAAAACCTCCCGTTTTATAGCAACTTCCCACTGCCTTCAGCCTGTATCACTGCGAAACCTTTAAAAAGAAAAAAAAAAAAAAAAAAAACAGCAAGAGTCAAAGAGAGAGAGAGAGAGAGAGAGAGAGAGAGAGTGAGTACCAGTTCCTGCTGTAATAACGTTACATGTAAGTGACGATGATATAATATTAGAAATGGTAAAATAACCAAAATTATTGTTCAGTCTTACTTCTGAAAGGTAATCCCATGCGATCTGGTTTAAATCCTGTGCCGGTTATTGCAATCATAAGCTGCACAAAATACCTGCATTTTTGCTAGCTCTCCATTGACTCTGGTTGACTCTGGTGCTAGCCTAGAGTGAAGAGACCCATCCAATATGGCGGCGACGCTGCTCACGTTCCAGCACGTCATGAGGCGTCTACGTATATTATGTCTATGTTGCTCCCCACCTGCAGCTGTTAGACTTCAGTTGTCATTCACCTACTATGGCTCCCATTCTCTGAAACCACAGACCACAACACAGCACACAGAGCACAACACAACATATCCTGTCTCTATACCCCTCAGGGGTCTCTTTTACCATATATGGGGTAAACCAGGTCTTCTAAGAACATCCCTACATGGTCTTCTCCTAAGAACATCACTTTCCTGTTCCTCTCAGGTATTTCTATTATGTGGTTATTCTTGCACACCTCTGTTTGTTGCATATCTTCAGTACTTTTCCACTGTCTTTACAATATCCTGTTATGCACAGTGTTCTCACAGCAAACTTTATTACTTAAACATATTCTCACAGCAAACTTTATTACTTAAGCATAGCCTTCCTATGGATTAATAAATGCATTACTTCGGATTAATGTGTTTTACTTATTATTGCTAAGCATCAAACCATAGTATATGTCTACACATACCTTGGCATGGATCTCCGGGTGATAGAACTGAAGATGCCATTTGAGGTTGGTGGTATTTTTCCCACTCATCAGATGGCCACATTCATCGATGGTGCATGTGCTTATGTTATTTTTTTTTTCATTATAATTAAAATGACACCATAGGTCCCACCTCCTCTTTCTTCCAAGTCAAGACGGCAGCATGCTTCTGTTTTGTTGTGCGAGGAAGCGGTGGTGGTGGTGTTGCTGATTGGCTACATCCGTCTTCTTTCTCTATGCGCAGAATGGCGGAAATCAAACAAATAATTTAATTTTGATTCTCTGTCCAAACGTCCCTCTTATCAATTTTCGTTTCGTTTTTATTTGTTGACGAAAGTGCAAAGAGATTTAGTCCTATTCATAGTCATCATCAAAATGTTTTTACTAGTTAAAATCTCAGAAACGAAAATTGAAAATCTATGTGTTGACGAACATCTTTCGTCTCGTTCTCATCAACGAAATTAACACATGGTTCTTGGTTAAATTTGATATAGCAGTCACTGCCCAAGTCTCTGCTTTGAAATGCAGGATTTTTACTTGTAGTGAAGTATTTTTACACTGTGGTAACTTACTTAAGAATCTGAATACATCTTTCAAGTACTACAGATCACAGAATCTAACACCTGGAATCAAGGGCGTAAATTTAGGGGGGGGTCAGGGGAGACAAGTCCCCCCCAATATTTATAAAAGATAAATTTGTCCCCCCCCAAAAAATGTCATGAGATACAACCCCTTACTAATACAGGTAATATGACAATACAGAGTGACAAAACACTTGTAAAATCGTTCATAATTGTTTTCCAAAAAACCTTACACCCCTATGCTTGGACCATACCATTTTTACTTTGGCACCCCCTCTTGCGCTGCATGCCTTATCAATGGCTGTAGACGGTAGGCCGAAGGACGCTATCGGCTTTCGTCTTTGATCGATCCTCAGCGATAGAGTAGCTGCTTTTTTCACGGTGTATTAATATATTTTTTCTGAACACGTTTCCGTTTGTTGGCAGCCTCAATTGGATCACGTTTTTTAAAAATGAAGTTATGTTTGATAAATTAGTCAGGCATGATGAAGGTGCAGTGTTACTGCGCACAGAATTAAATATTCGTCGGGAGATGGTTATAAGACCGCGCATAGATGTTTTACCTGTTTGAACAGTGTTTTTATATTTCATCTTAAGCTGCTGCCAAGTGCGCTTCTCCCCCGCGGGATTGCACCTAAATGAAATAAATTAATAGGCTACAATTCAATCAGTTTTCCCCTGTAATATTATTGTGATTGCAACGGACTCCATTTAAACTTACGCACTGACCCGAGCAGCAATGCTCTCCCTTGCCGTCTCCCTCACCTTTGAGAAAAGAAAAAAAAAAAAAAAAAGTCCCTAAAGTCCCAAAAGTTTTGGGACTTTAGGGGCTCCGTACAAACTCGCTGTATGAATGCATTAAGATTTCCAATTCAACTGGGGTGAAAAACGCAGCCCGACGCTTCCCCGTTGCCATGGTGAATCACCAAATCGAGGCTCCATTGACGCTGTCTTTTTACAGCTGTGGGTCACGCGCTTACCTCCAGGTGAAACTACTCCGAGTTGATCAAACTGACTCAAATCAGCTGTTCTGGAACCCAAAACTCAGAGTTTCCTCTCTCAGAGTAGGTAGATCAACTCAGAGTTCAGGGTAAAGGAGTTTGTTGAACCTGCTTCGTGAAACGGACCCCAGAACGTAAATTATCAGGACAGTGAGGCCAGTCTTGGCTGCTGGAATGTTGCTGGAGCTACCTCTTAAAATTATTGATTTTTACGAGCAAATTTAACTGTGAAGCCCCCGTTTTTAATGAATGTTTTACCTCAAAGGATAATCCTCGCCATATTCATATAAATACATGTTTGATTTGCAACTTTCTACTCCATCACTTACTGATGCAACAGCACACTAGAGAGTAAATAAAATCCAGTAAAGCTTTTACATTTGCTGTTCTAAACATCCAGTGTCTGGCAAGGAAGTGATGCATTTTACATTTTCGATTTGTGTGGAATAAGGGGTTCCCCCTGGAAAAAAATTGGCACTGGACAACATGACCGGCAGGTTTTCAATTTACCAGACAAATGTTTGAAATTCCAGTCAAATATTATCTGAATTGATTGAGCTTAAAATTATATATATTATATATTATATAAGAATGATATCGAGGCATGTCAATTTATAGCGTAATCTTTTTATTCAAAAGTAGGCTATGTCAAATAAAATAAGTGCCGTCAATTGACTCATGTGCGTAACGTCTAAAATAAATAAATATTGCACAAGCCTGTGCTCTTTTAACATGAACATTGCATACAATTGCAAGCAATTGCAACTACAATTTGCCAAAAAAATACAACAAAATAACCAAAAAAAAAAAAAAAATGGCTCATACCATTTTAATAACGCGGCGTGCTGCCAACTTGAAATCCAATAGATGCAATAAAAGCTTAATTCAGCAGCTGAATTAAAATCCAAAGTCTCAAGTGTCTCTCCACAACTTGCAATGCGCATCAGTCTTGTGACCTTGTTCTCCCCCAGGCGACTTTGCTGCGCTGTTTTGATCCGGTTCTGCAGAGAAAAGCCTCTCTCTCTCCCTCTCCGGCACACTGGAGACAGGGATCACGCAGGCTATTTTATAAGAAAAATAAATAAATAAAATTTCGTGGGAATTGACTGTTTTACAAATAATAAAATAATAATAAAATTCAAATTGTGCTTAGAGGGAATATTTTCACTGGACATTTAAAAATTTCCAGACTTTGGCAGATTTTACCAGTCAAAGTCCGGTGATTACCGGATAACGGAAACCCATTGTGGAATATTTATAAATATGGAAGAAGAACTGTGTAGTTAACAGGAGCAGCGCCAGACACCATGACTGGAAAAAAGACATCACTGTACTGGACACACTGTTTGACTGACAGGTTATCAGGTTGGGTTTCCATGCTGCCAAACGGTGCCAATCTCCTTGGATCTGACATCAGTTGTGACGGGACAGTCGATATGGAGATACATTTATGCGCTGACTGAGATTATAGCATTGAATAGTGTTTTTTGTGGGTATTTATTGCATTTTTATTGTGCCTGACAATCTGTGAAGTTTTGGAGACGTGTGTGCACTGCCCGCCTGTCAGCCAAAATTCCACTGTGCCGGCCCCGCTCCGCCTTGCGCCGAAAGTAGACGTGGTTTCAGATGGCGAGCTTTTGGCGCACCTTGGCGAAGCTTTTGGCACGAAAATGTCACTGTGCCAAGCTGAATCTGTCCGCACCTCCCCCTGCTGCGCCGCCACTCCCATCTCAGTGCACCTCGGTCGAAAATATGAAACTGTGCGCCCCACGGGTTGCGCTGGTCAAAAATAGGTTTGCGTGGTGCGCCTCACCTCACTGCTCCACCCTGCACTGCGTCTGGAAAATAGAGCCCATGGTGTTTACTTGGCTAGCTTAGCTGAATGTTGTTTTCCCTTTACATTTTATGAAATATAGACCTATTTTCCTAGTAAACTGATGCATAAAAATCCACCAGAATGCAGGAAATTAAATGTAAGATGCTCAAAATTTCCAGGGGGAGGACCCCCTGACCCCCCGCTAAATGTGTCCCCCCCAATGTCTAAGGGAAATGTGCACCCTTGCCTGGAATGCATGGCGTGTACGTTGCCAAGCTGCTGCTGCTGCTGCTGCAGCGCACCTCTGCTGCGTCACTGCTACTGCCAGACATCTTGTTTTGTTTCATTTTGATTTAAGATAAATTATAAGGTTTATATTATATATTTTGTATATCAGTCACATGTTTTTTAACCATTGTTCAGTGAGAGAGAAAGAGACAGAGCCAGGCCAAAGCTCAATTTGATAGTATCTATCTATCTATGTACCACAATCAGCTACTGTCTATTTGTCTATCTATAGCAATCAGCCACTATCTATCTATCTATCTATCTATCTATCTATCTAGCGAGAGAGAGGGGGGAGAGAGAGACTAAACACCGGCAAAACACTCGATTAACAATATAAAACAAACTGCCTGCAATCCATCAAAAGCAGATAAACTTCAACTTCTGGTGAGTGTTTTGACTTGAAAATACACATGGCAGAAGATGATAATGCAGCATACATGGATGTGGTGTTGAATTGATGTTTTGTCGGGCAATTTGATCAAAACTTTTTTTTTTTTTTTTGTCAAAACAATTGAATGAAATTTCTGTATAAACCAGCTAAAACTAAAAAAACAAAGCAGAAAACAACATGGTGCAGGTCAGTGAAAAGACATTCAGCCTATACATCTTTATATATCAAATATTACATCAAAATAACCTACTCCCTGTGTTTCCTGCCTGCGGCACGCGTGAAAGCTGGAGGGGAGAGCCGCACCACAGCCGCGCAACACATGTAGGCAGTGTGGCCACCACAACCCGGTACATGGGTCATCAGATGTGGTGTTACACCGGTTTGGCCCGGAGACTATGGGCAAAGCCTGGGGAGCTCACCCCCTGCAGCTAGCTGGCTGGTAGCAGTTCTGCAGACCGTTGCGCTCCGACCTACAGAGCAAGCAAACAACTGGACAGTTTCTGATTCACTGGTTACGTCATCTAGCACGTCATCGATTTTAACCGTCAAGAAACTACAGAGAAGCTGTAATATTAGCTGTTCTAAAAGTAAATTTACTTACATTCATGCCGAAAACTTAAAACCTCTCTTTTCTTCGTCTTTTATCCCATCTGTGGCACACACCTGCCTGGGAATCTAAAATGTGGCATGAACAACTGGGAGTGGGAGGCGCGTTCCGGAAGTATTTTTTTGTTTCTTCTTCTTCTTCTTCTTCTTCTTCTTCTTCTTCTGGGAAGTATTTTTCTTCTTCTTCTGTTGAGTTTTATGGTGGAAGTACATATATAAATACATATTTTTGCAATTTTTTAAATTATTATTATTAAAACACACAAAACATACAGAGACAATCACCAGGGGGTGACATACTTTCAAGGACAAATTTTCAGAATATCATATTACATAAATATATTAAAAAGAGGAAATAAATTAAAAATTTTAAAGGCGTTCACATTCATGGAGTGGCTAATGGTCCTAATATATGCAAAAGAGTGGGTTTTGGTTAGTGTGACGACATTTGTGAATATGCCATTTAGCTAATAGTATGATAAGATTAATAGTAATATATTTTGTAATACTTTATTTGAATTCCAATGTACTATACAAAATGGCATGATACATTCTCTGTTACATAGAATGAAATAAGACAACAGACAAGTCTTAGGTTATTGCACATTAAATAAAACAAACTACATAAATAAAAATTTAAGGGGAGGAGAAACAACAAATAATTATAAATGAAAGAAAAAAATTAAATTAAAAAATTATATATACACATACATACATTCATACACACACACACACACACACATCTATGTATATATATATATATATATATATATATATATATATATATACACATATATATATACATGGGTGTGTGTGTGTGTGTGTGTGTGTGTGTGTGTCTGTGTGTGTGTATATATATACAGTGGTGGAAAAAAGTTTTCGGACACCCCATGCATTTGTGAAATATTGCATTAAGAATCACTCTTAGGTCTTCAAGTGCAATTTCTTTTAGTACAGTCACAGCCAAAATACTAAACAAGTCCTAAAAAAGCCATTAAAAACTTAAAATTGATTGGTTCCATAAAAATACATAATAAATTTTGAGTATTGGGTCATTTTGGTACCAGTGATGAAGGTCGTTCTTTTTATTAAAAGACACAATTTTTGTTGCCAATCTTCGTGTCTATATAAAGTCAGCACATTTGAAATTCTTCAGACACAAACATGGCTAAAACAAGGAACCTAATGCAGGAAACACGCCTGAGGATAAAGATTCTCAGCCAGGAAGGGTACAGCTGCTGCCAGATAGCCAGGAAATGCAGATGCAGTCCTTCAGCAGTTGGATACACTCTGCAGAAATACAGACGAACCAACAGCTTGGAAGACAAACTAAGATCTGGGTGTCCAAGGGTTTCTTCAGCAAGAAATGACCGCATCCTGATCCGCATGTGCAAACAAAACCACCGAATGACATCACAGGAGCTTCAGCAGCAGTGGTCAAACCAAACTGGTGTCCGGTGTTCCACCCGCACTGTACGTGGCCGAATTTTTAGATCTTGGCTTAAGGTCCTACAAGTCTATCAAGAAGCCCCTGATCAATGAGAGACAGAGGTTAGCCCGGCGTCGTTGGGCCCAGGCACACAAGAAATGGACAGCCAGGAGTTGGAAGCAGATTCTGTGGTCAGAAGAATTTGTCAAGAATTTAGTTTTGCTAGTTTTTCTTGTAAACAATAAACTAAAAAATATAATTTGTATTTGTTTGTATCTGTCTAATACAGCCACGCCTTTGGAAACACAAAAAAGATTTTTCCACAAATATTTCATGATAATATTTGAGATGTGTAAAATTTTAAGGGTGTCCGAAAACTTTTTTCCACCACTGTACAAGTCAATTTTCCACCACTGTACAACTCAATTTACACACACGCGTGCACACACACACACACACACACATAAAAAAATAGATAGATAGATAGATAGATTTCTTAAAAAGATGAACTGATTCGATTTTGGAGGTCAAAGGTCAAGGTCACGGTGACCGTGGTTTTTGACCTCATGTTTGTTCACCTTGTGAACATGATATCTATGCAATGCCCCAGTGGAAATTCTTAAAATTTGACACAAACGTCGACTATGACTAAAAGATGAACTGATTAGATTTTGGAGGGCAAAGGTCAAAGGTCAAGGTCAGAGCGACCTCTTCCATTCTTGTTCATCTCCTAAACCTTTCCACAACATCATTAATGCCTTTTAAGCACACTCCTTCGTGGTGGCTTCCAGAACCCTGGCTGCCCCCGTCCAAGTTAGTGTGATAACCTTAAGAGTCAAAAAGTCTTCTCAATGTACAAGTCGAACAATACATCAAGATTCTCAACAACAACATCAAGCAGTCTGCAGAGAAATTTGGCCTTGGGCACCAGTGGACATTTCAGCATGACAACAACACAAAACACACAGCAAAAGTGGTAAAGAAATGGTTAGCGGACAAAAACATTAACGTTTTGCAGTGGCCCAGCCAGAGTCCTGACTTGAACCCAATTGAGAATCTGTGGAGGGAGCTTAAGATCAGGGTATTGGCAAGGAGACCCTCCAAACTAAAAGAGTTGGAGCTCATCGCTAAAGATGAATGGGCGAAAATACCAGTGGAGACATGCAAAAAGCTGGTCAGCAATTATAGGAAGCGCTTGATTGCTGTAATAGCCAATAAAGGCTTTTCTATTGATTATTGAGAAGGGTATGAATCATTTTGGACATGCCACTTTTTGCTCAAATGTAAATAAAAGCTTAGAAATATTTCTTTCCACAATGATGCCTCGTGTACATCGTCTTATTATCTTCTGGGAGATGCCTGTGTCATTTCCAATTAATAAAAAACTTGCTGGTTAAATAAAAGTAACTTTAAGTCAAAATTTGCCAGGGGTATGAGTAATTTTGGGCTTGACTGTATATATTTTGTCATCAAAATATACATGCATTTCAAACTGTTTTCACAGAAAATCAGCTTCTTGTAGTCCAAGAGAAGGAATTCATGATGGCTGCCAGGAAAATAATTTCTTAACTGTTTCGTAAGCAGACTTTATTATTAACATTGTATTCCTGCTTCTTCAGTAGATCTTCTTAACAATCTGCACTTTATATATCCTGGCTTTTTTGTTTTATAGAAACCCTTAGCCTCTGATGGAAGTCAGCAGAATGAGCATTCCACTCTCATGGACTACATAATGGGCTACCGGGCCATGCTCACGGGACACTATTGTACTCACTGCTGCATGGAAGCTGCATGAAACACAGGCTGCAGAATCACTCTAGGTGTGCATATAATGTTGAGTTATAGAGGAGGAGTTTATTTCTAGATTCTAATAATAATAATAATAATAAATTTTATTTGTAACGCACTTTACATTTAACAATCTCAAAGTGCTACAGAGGAGAAAGAAGAAAGATAAAGGATCAATAAAATGTTAAAAGGATTAAAAGAACAATAAAGTATTAAAAGGAGAATCGGGCAGACACTAACAAAAGGCCTTTTTAAATAAGTAGGTTTTTAGAGTTCTTTTAAAATCATTTGTAGACTGTTGGGCCCTTGTGTGATCAGGGAGGGCGTTCCACAGCCTTGGGGCAGCAGAGGAAAAGGCCCGATCACCCATGGAACGAAGCTTGGTTCTTGGGGCTTGGAGGGTGATTGAGCTTGCTGAGCGGAGGGTACGTGGAGAGGTCTGGAGAGTGAGTAGTTCCTGGAGGTAAAGGGGGGCATGTCCGTGAATGCACTGGTAAGTGAGGAGGAGGACCTTATATTCAATTCTGAGTGGGACAGGGAGCCAGTGAAGAGGTTTCAGAATGGGAGTGATGTTTGCGCATTCTCATTAGGATCCTGGCAGCACTGTTCTGAATGTATTGTAATCTCTGGATGTTCTTGCCAGAGATCCCAATGAGGAGAGCATTGCAATAGTCCAGCCTGGAGGAGATAAAGGCGTGGACGACCTTCTCAGCGTCTGGCAGAGAAAGTGTTGGGCGGAGTTTGGCGATATTCCTGAGATGATAGAAAGATGTTTTACAGAGCTGTTTGATGTGGGTATCAAAGGTCAGTTGGGGGTCTATTTTAACACCCAGGTTGGTGACAGATGAGGAAAGGGAGATGTTTTGGTGATGCTGGTGATGGTGGAGGACCGTAACTGATGCGGTGTGCCAACTAGAATGGCTTCTGTTTTTGAGCTGTTTAGCTGTAGGAAATTTAGCTTCATCCACGCCTCTATCTCCTCCAGGCAGGTGGTCAGAGTGGATGCTGGCAGGGGAGCGGAGGAAGTGGGCGTTGTCCTGAGGTAAAGCTGCATGTCATCAGCATAACAGTGGAATGATATCCCATGTCTGCTGATGACATTGCCCAGGGGGAGCAGATAGATAGAGAAAAGGGTGGGGCCCAGCACCGAGCCTTGAGGGACACCACAGGAAATGCTGTGAATTTGTGATTTTATTTTGCCCAGGGCGACATACTCTGTTCTGCCAGTCAGGTAGGACGTGAACCAGTTTAGTGCATTTTCTGAGAGTCCAATGGTGTGTTGCAAGCGGTGAAGGAGGATGTTGTGGTCGACCGTATCAAAAGCAGCTGTGAGGTCCAGGAGAATAAGTAGGGATGGTGAACTGGTGTCTGCTGCCATCAGGAGGTCATTGGTGACCTTGACCAGAGCTGTCTCTGTGCTGTGACCAGGGCGGAATCCAGACTGAAACTTCTCAAGCACGTTGTTGTGTTTAAGGTGGTCCTGAAGTTGTGCTGCAACTGTCTTTTCCAGAACCTTTGATAAAAATGGAAGATTTGAGATGGGCCTATAGTTGGAGAGGACATCTGGATCAAGGGTGGGTTTTTTCAGTAATGGTCTGATGATAGCAGTTTTTAATGCTGGTGGGAGATGGCCGTCCAGCAGGGAATGGTTTATGATCTTAGTGATGAATGGAGAGATGGAAGAGATGTTGGCCTTCAGCAGAGCTGTGGGGAAAGGGTCCAAGGCACAGAAGGACGGCTTCATTTTTCTGATGACGTCCTCCACCTCTTCTTGTGTGACGTTGGAGAAAGAGCAGAGGGGCTGGATGACTTTAGGCGGTGGGTCGGCATTTGATGGTGGAGGAGGGGGCACAGCAGTAGTTGAGAGTTGTGAGCACATGTTATTGATTTTTTGTCTGAAAAAGGTGATGTGCATGTTGCACCTCTCCTCAGTGGCCTCAGTGTGGGAGGGTGAGGGGGGCTTGAGGAGATCATTTATTGTTAAGAATAGTTGTTTGGAGTTTCCGGGGCTGTTGTTGATGATGGTAGAATAAAACCCGGACCGTGCTTTCCTCAGAGCTTCTGCATATGCTCTCTTGTGTTCCCTGTATGCCTGTTTATGAACAGTCAGTCCAGAGGCCTTGAGCCGCTGCTCAAGGATGCGCCCAGCTGCCTTCATCTTTCGCAGCTCGCAGGTGTACCAGGCTGCTGAGCGCGAGAATGAAACAGACCTGGATTTCAAGGGGGCGTGGCAGTCCAGAAGACTGCTCAGGGATTGGTTATAAAAATCTACTGAGTCAGCAATAGAGACGAAGTCAGTATGACCAGATGAGAGAGATTTGAGGTCCAGGACCAGGGCATCCGTGTTGATATTTTTCAGGTTTCTGAAGTGAGTCAGCCGCTGTGGTTTGTTTTGGGGGGAAGGAAAAGGCAGTTCCATTGACACGACCATGTGATCCGAGACACCAAGATCATAGACCTGGAGGTTGCTGATTGGTGCAGCGTTGGAGATGACAAGGTCGAGGGTGTGTCCCCTTGAATGTGTGGGGACATCGACATGTTGTTGTAGGTTGAGGGTGTCCAGTAGCTGAAGGAAGTCAGTAGCAAAATGACAAGACGGGGTATTGACGTGAATGTTTATATCTCCCAGGATTATGGTATTGGCAGAGGTGGTACAGAGTGTTGTGAAGACATTTCTGGGATAAATGCGGGGTTTGGTTTTGGGGGCCGGTAAATGAGGAGGACAGTCATGGGAAAAGGGGGCTTACATTCAAATGCAAGACATTCACATGAGGATGTAGTGGGCAGCGAGATGGGGGACAGCTCCAGATCCTGACGGTGGATGACAGCTAGGCCACCACCGCAGCCTGTGTTGCGAGCTGCCTCAATGTAACTGTAGCCGGGGGGACATTCTTCATTGATGGCAAAGTAAGTCCTGGGCGGTGCCAGGTTTCTGTCAAGCACATGAAGTCAAGCCCTTTCTCTCTGATATGTTCTTCAATCAGGGCAGACTTATTGTTTATGGACTGGGTGTTGAAAAGTTCGAATTTGACAAGTGACTGTGGGGTAGATCTCTGGACAGGTCGCAACACATTAAAATCCACTCCGCGCAGACTGGAATCCACTCCATGAAGTCTCCCAGGCCCAGTGTGCGGGGATCTCGCGATGTTTCCCATGGAACGATGCAGAAATCTCGCGTTATTTCCCGTGTTTATGGTTGCCGAGGCAACGGCGCTCTGATGGCGCGTCAGACGCGCAACAGATGACCAGAGAGAAGGGATGCCGGTAGCCGAGCAGCTTGACTGATTGTGGTAAATAAATTTTCGGCCGGAGCCTCTGTGAATGTAACGAGGGCGGCGGAGAAGTCCGAGTTTTTTAAGAATAGGGAAATTAAGTCCAAGAGTGGTCACAGGAGTAGCTGAACGCCATACTGTCCAAGGAGGGAGGTTGCCTAGCCTCGCTAACTACTTGCCAGACAGCGATTTGCACCGGGTAGTGGAGCAGTCGTGGAGGAGAAGACAGTTTTCCGATGACAGTTTGGATCCAGGGAGCCCTTTTCCAGGTGGGCCAGAGTAGGCTGCAAGATCTTGTCAGTAACAGGTGTCAAGCTACCTGGGATGTAGGATCTGAATCCGTATAATCCTTAGAAGTAATCCACAGTCCAGAAGCCATGAGAAAACTGAGCGATCAAAGTGTAGGATCCGAGTCTGTGAATTTAAATAAATAGTCCATGAAAAATAATCAACAGTCGATAGATCGCGGGCGGAGAAGCGGCGAACAAACAACGCCAGCGTCCTCTCCTCACTCCTAGTAACATGATGTGCGTGTTACTAGGAGTGCTATAGGTGCTTCCAAATTCTTCCAAATTTGTGCTATAGGTGCTTCCAAATTCTTATCTTTAAGTGCTTCCAAATTTTCATCTATTATATGGGTACTTCCAAATTCTCATCTACTGTATGGGTATGCCCATAGATGAGATTTTGGAATACAGAAGTTAGAATTTGGATGTTAGAATTTTAAATTTGAAAAAAGGAAATTGGCCATTTGGTGTCTATGTCTCATCCTATGACTTAGAGGGACTTGAAACACTCCTGAGCACCTTCTGTGGGACCATTTGGGCAAATACACTTAGTCAAACATTGCAACTTGCATCCTGTATTTGTTCAGGTAAAATTTGGAATGTATGGAACTCCAAAAAATCTACTCTCGGGAGTGGTACCAGTGGACTCACGGAGGCTTTAAATGGACTCTTGAGCACCTCCTGGAGGGACCATTTGGGCCACCACACTTTTTCAAACGACACAACTTGACCCCTTCCATGGTGCAAGTTCAAACATGGAATGTATGGTACCCCAAAAAGTTACTCTAAGCAGTAGTACCAGTCTACTCAGAGAGGCTTTAAACATGTTTCTGAGCACCCACTAGAGGGACCGTTAAGGCCAGCACAATTTTCCTAGGTACCCTTCCATTTTGGAAGCTGTAATATGTAGGGATGTCCCGATCACGTTTTTTTGCCCCCGAGTCCGAGTTCGAGTCATTTGATTTTGAGTATCTGCCGATACTGAGTCCCGATCCGATACTTCTATAAAACCAGGAAATGATATGTTATTAATGATTGAACAAAAATGATAGGAGGATGTATCAGTAATTATTTCACCTGAGGGTTGACAGAGTACTTTTTGCTGTAACAATATGTTAAATTATTATTTGTTTTAACAATGTAAATTGCTTATCAAACAGACCTAACAATTCAGCTACCAATGAATGAGCAGTAGTATGCATGTGATAACATAGATCGAAAAATAAGCCAAAGTGATACCTCTTCTCTGAATAGACAAGCTAAGCCAGTGTGCTGCTGTTAGCCAGCGAAAAATACAGCGGAGTGGCACCTCTTCGCTTTGTTTCACAATCTATGTCAGTGCGCTGCTGTAGCTGGAAAGTTTATCTGCCTTTTGGAGTCGGTTTCCGTTTTATTTGGCTAATTCCGCGATTCCGTCCGTGATAGTAGCAGCATATCACCAGAGCCCGTCTACTGTATTAGAGTTTCTCTGATATCACACACCTCAGCTTCAAAACAAACTGCTGCGTGCTGCCGTGTTCCGCGCATGCGCTGGTCAGTGGTGTCTGTCACAGACAGACCCGGCCTGTAAACGTTGGTATTTTATTCTCATTTATTTTTATCACTAATAGCCCATATATTGAAAATGTGATTAAAAATAATAACAATAAATATACATATGTATATATATTATTTATCCGATATCTGATCGGGACATAACGTCCGAGTCCCGATCGAGTCTTCAGTCATGTGATCGGCCCCAATTTCTGATCACATGATCGGATCGGGACAACCCTAGTAATATGTAATGTATAGGACCCTACAGCTGTGGTTGGAAGGGTTCCTGGCTTGGCTCATCGGGGCCTTTCCAACGCTGTCTGGCTTGAGGGTCTCGGACAAAGTGTGCCCGAATTAGCACTTTATAAAGAATCAAGCAGACAGGTGCTAAAGGCGAATGCAAAAATTTGCGTGACCCAACTTTTTGAACTCCTCCTAGGCCGTAAGTCCGATTGACACAAAACTTGGCACACAGAATCTAGGGACCTTCAAATCGAAACGTTATAAAAAGAATTTTGATCCGACTTAAAATCCCAAAGTTACAAACTTTTAACTTCCTCCCCAAAATGTACCTTAAGAGGAAGTTGTCATATCTCTAGAAGCTGAAGTAGAAGTCTGATTAACACCAAACTTGAGTTCCTTTGTTACCCAGTGCCCTCAAGGGTCCCTGAAAAATTTGGAACAAATCGGCAAATAGGGGGTGCAAAAAGTAAATTTCGCATTTTTTCTCGGAAACTGTATGCCCCATTGACACGAAACTTGGAGGAGACATTGCCGATGCCCCTCAAAATCGGCTCACCCAATTTGGCACAAATTGACCACTAGATGGCACTTTTACAGAAGTTTTATTATTAAGACTTATGCTGAATACATTTTACAGATCTGTTGTGTAGGACTAGATGTTGATATCCCTCAAAAGAAACACACTTAAGGCACTGATGAGACTCTGTGGAGTTCAAGTGAGTGGTGGCATCCTTCGGGTTATCAAGTGGGCGCCCTCCTTCACAGGTGTTTCGCTGATTGACCCACGACACCTCCAGAGGGTTCAGCAGTGAGTCCCAGCGTCCCAGGTTCACTCCCTAGATGCCATCGGCTCACTTGAAGGCCCAAGTCGGATCCTTTGTCTTCATCTACAGCCACTGGCTCCCCTTCTCAGCAGCTCTGGAGAGGTCCTTGACTGCCTGCTTGTGGGCCTTCCCTCGCACTCCCACTTCCCTGAGTAGCCTGGATGTTGAGGTGGCTATGAAACCTCTGTAGCCTACTTCCACTGGGCGGACCTTGACTTTCCAGCCTTGTTGTTGAGCATCCGCAGCGAGGTCGGCATACCTAATCTTTTTCTGCTCATAGGCCTCCTCCACTGCACCCTCCCAGGGCACCGTGAGCTCTATGATGTAGACGAGCTTGAGTGAGGGTGACCACAGAACAAGGTCTGGTCGCAGGTTGGTAGATGCGATCTCAGCTGGGAAGCAGAGTTTCTTGCCCAGGTCCGCCAGCAGCTTCCAGTCCCGTGCCCTGCCCAGCTGCCCAGGGTCAGCTCTTATGGTGGCAAGGCTAGCTTGACCCTCCCGGACAAATGGTATTGGCTGCCAACTGGATGACGGGGGCGGAATGGCGTTCATGCTTGTCCGTCGAGTTTCCAGCACTGCTGCAAGACACAAATTGACCACTAGATGGCACTTTTACAGAAGTTTTATTATTAAGACTTATGCTGAATACATTTTACAGACTAGTACAGGAATCATACTCACCAAAGTTTACACACGTCCACCAACAGGTGGCGCTATAATCAAGGTAACCACATTTTGGCCAATAAGTCCCAAATTGTAAGTTGCACATTCAAATGCCTTATATCCTCACATTCTGTGGGTGGAAACAAATCTCATTATATAGTCTCCGCCCATTTCTGCCTGTTTATTTTTCGTGAAATCACAAAATTTTGTGTGACCCAACTTTTCAAAATCCTCCTAGGCCTTTGGTCCAATTGCCACAAAACTTGGCACACAAAATCTAGGGACCCTCAAACAGGAAAGTTAGAAAAAGAATTTCGATCCAACACAAAATCACAAAGTTACAAATTTTTAACTTCCTCCCCGAAACATACCTAAACAGGAATTGTGTCATATCTCCAGAAGCATAAGTCTGATTAACACCAAACTTAAGTTCCTTTGTTCCCCAACTCCCCTAAGAGACCTTGAAAATTTTTGAGCCAATTGACCAATAGGGGGTGCCAAAACTAAAATTAGCATTTTTCTCCGAAAAAATATGTCAGATTGAGACAAAACTTGGTTGGAGCGTTTTCTGTCCCCTTCAGAATAAGCTCACCAAATGATACAAATCTACCTCAGGATGGTGCTTTTACAGAAGTTTTCTTATTTTTTGCATTTTGAAGCCTACAATCCAAATACTATACAAAGTACATGTTTTTTTCTCCACTTTGTGCAAGATGCCAAAAATGGTGGTTTCAGCGCTCTGGGAGCTTGTTTTGAGGAGTTATGACTGTTTCTCTCCTGGAGCTCACCAAAAAGCAATTTTATTGATGTAATTGTTTATAACAGCACTGTTATAAATAGAATAGAATAGAATAGAATGTTACAATAGAATGTACTTGTTTATTCTCATTGTTGCACAAGACGCCAAAAATAACAGTTTCAGTGCTCTGGGAGCTTGTTTTAAGGAGTCAGACTTAGACTTAGGGCTCGAGTTTCCCGGCGCAGCGCAGGGTGGCGCAGGGTGGCGCAGTGAGGCGAACCTCGCGCAGAGCTAGTTTCGACCAGCGCAACCTGAGGGCGCATAGTTCGCAAGTTTCGCAGACCAAGATGCACCGAGATGGGAGTGGCGGCGCAGCGGGGGGAGGTGTCGACAGATTCAGCTTGGCGCAGTGACAGTTTCGTGCCAAAAGGCTTCGCCGAGGTGTGCCAAAAGCTCGCCATCTGAAACCACGTCTACTTTCAGCGCAAGGCGTAGCGCAGCCGGCGCAGTGGAAGTTTGGCTGACAGGCGGGCAGTGCGCACACGTCACCAAAACTTCACAGACTGTCAGACACATTAACAATGCAATAAATACCCACAAAAACCACTATTCAATGCTACTATCTCAATCAGCACATAAATTTATCTCCATATCGACTGTCCCATCACATCTGATGTCAGATCAAGGGAGATTGGGACCATTTGGCATGCGTAATGAAAACCCAACCTGATCACCTGTCAGTCAAACAATGTGTCCAGTATGGTGATGTCTTTTTTCCAGTCATGGTGTCTGGCGCTGCTCGTGTTAACTACACAGTTCTTCTTCCATATATATAAATATTCCACACTGGGTTTCCGTTATCCGGTAATCACTGTACTATGACTGGTAAAATCTGCCAAAGTCCAGTAATTTTTAAATGTCCGGTGAAAATAGTCACAATTTGAATTTTATTAAAACAGTCAACTTCCACGTAATTTTATTTATTAATTTTTTTTAAAAAATAGACTGCGTGATCCCTGTCTCCAGTGTACCAGAGAGAGAGAGAGGTTTTTTTTTTTTTTCTGCAGAACCGGATCAAAACAGCGCAGCGAAGTCGCCTGGGGGAGAACGAGGTCACAAGACTGATGCGCATTGCAAGTTGCGGAGAGACACTTGAGACTTTTGATTTTAATTCAGCTGCTAAATTAAGTTTTTATTGCATCTATTTGATTTCAAGTTGGCAGCATGCCGCGTTATTAAAATGGTATGAGCCAGTTTTTTTGTTTGCAAATTGTAGTTGCAATTGTTTGCAATTGTATGCAATGTTCATGTTAAAAGAGCACAGGCTTGTGCAATATTTATTTATTTTAGAAGTTACGCATGTGAGTCAATTGACGGCACTCATTTAATTTGATACAGCCTCCATCCATCCATCCATCTTCTACCGCTTATCCGGGGCCGGGTCGCGGGGGCAGCAGTCTAAGCAGGGACGCCCAGACATCCCTCTCCCCAGACACTTCCGCCAGCTCCTCGGGGGGAACCCCAAGGCGTTCCCAGGCCAGCCGAGAGACATAGTCCCTCCAGCGTGTCCTGGGTCTTCCCCGGGGCCTCCTCCCAGAGGGGCATGCCCGGAACACCTCCCCAGGGAGGCGTCCAGGGGGCATCCGAAACAGATGCCCGAGCCACCTCAACTGGTTCCTCTCGATGCGGAGGAGCAGCGGCTCTACTCCGACCTCCTCCCGAGTGACTGAGCTCCTCACCCTATCTCTAAGGGAGCGCCCGGCCACCCTGCGAAGGAAACTCATTTCAGTCACTTGTATCCGCGATCTTGTCCTTTCGGTCATTACCCAAAGCTCATGACCATAGGTGAGGGTAGGAACGTAGATTGACTGGTAAATCGAGAGCTTCACCTTTCGGCTCAGCTCCTTCTTCACCACGACGGACCGGTACACTGGCCACATCACTGCGGAGGCTGCACCGATCCGCCTGTCAATCTCACGCTCCATCCTTCCCTCACTCGTGAACAAGACCCCGAGATACTTGAACTCCTCCACTTGAGGCAGGACTTCTCCACCAACCTGGAGAGGGCATGCCACCTTTTTCCGGTCGAGAACCATGGCCTCGGATTTGGAGGTGCTGATTCTCATCCCGCCGCTTCACACTCGGCTGCGAACCGCCCCAGTGCCTGCTGAAGGTCCTGCATCGATGGGGCCAACAGGACAACATCATCTGCAAAAAGCAGCGATGAAATCCTGTGGCTCCCAAACAGGACTCCCTCCGGCCCCCGGCTGCGCCTAGAAATTCTGTCCATAAAGATTATGAACAGAACCGGTGATAAAGGGCAGCCCTGCCGGAGTCCAACATGCACTGGGAACAGGTCCGACTTATTGCCGGCAATGCGAACCAAGCTCCTGCTCCGGTCGTACAGGGACTGAACAGCCCTTAGCAAAGGGCCTCGGACCCCATACTACCGGAGCACCCCCCACAGGGCACCACAAGGGACAAGGTCGAATGCCTTCTCCAGATCCACAAAACACATGTAGACTGGTTGGGCAAACTCCCACGAACCCTCGAGCACCCTCCGGAGGGTATAGAGCTGGTCCAGTGTTCCGCGGCCGGGACGAAAACCGCATTGTTCCTCCTGAATCCGAAGTTCGACTATCGGCCGAATCCTCCTCTCCAGCACCCTGGAGTAGACTTTCCCAGGTAGGCTGAGGAGTGTGATCCCCCTGTAGTTGGAACACACCCTCCGGTCCCCCTTCTTATAAAGAGGGACCACCACCCCGGTCTGCCACTCCAGAGGTACTGTCCCCAACCGCCACGCGATGTTGCAGAGGCGTGTCAGCCAAGACAGCCCCACAACATCCAGAGACTTGAGATACTCAGGGCGGATCTCATCCACCCCCGCCGCCCTGCCACTGAGGAGCTTACAAACCACCTCAGTGACCTCAGCTTGGGTGATGGACGAGTCTACCTCTGGGTCCTCAGCCTCTGCCTCCTTAACGGAGGACGTGACGATGGGATTGAGGAGGCCCTCGAAGTATTCCTTCCACCGCCCGACAATATCCCCAGTCGACGTCAGCAGGTCCCCACCTGCACTGTAAACAGTTTCGGCAGAGTACTGCTTCCCCCTCCTGAGGCGCCGGACGGTTTGCCAGAATTTCTTCGAGGCCGACCGATAATCCTCCTCCATGGCCTCCCCGAACTCCTCCCAGCTCCGAGTTTTTGCCTCTGCCACTGCCCGAGCTGCGGCACGCCTGGCCTGCCGGTACCCGTCAGCTCGGGAGTCCCACAGGCCAACATGGACCGTTAGGACCCCTTCTTCAGCTTGACGGCATCCCTTACTTCCGGTGTCCACCACCGGGTTCTGGGATTGCCGCCACGACAGGCACCAGAGACCTTGCGGCCACAGCTTCGAACAGCCGCATTGACAATGGAGGACGAGAACATGGTCCATTCGGACTCAATGTCCCCCGCCTCCCTCGGGAGCTGGGAGAAGCTCTCCCGGAGGTGGGAGTTGAAGACCCCTCTAACAGAGGGTTCAGCCAGGCGCTCCCAACAGACCCTCACAGTACGTTTGGGCCTGCCAGGTCTGTCCAGCTTCCCCCTCCGCCAGCGGATCCAACTCACCACCAGGTGGTGATCGGTTGACAGCTTAGCCCCTCTCTTCACCCGAGTGTCCAAGACATACGGCCGGAGATCAGATGAGACGACAACAAAGTCGATCATCGACCTCCGGCCTAGGGTGTCCTGGTGCCACGTGCACTTATGGACACCCCTATGCTCGAACATGGTGTTTGTTATGGACAAACTGTGACTAGCACAGAAGTCCAATAACAAAACACCACTCGGGTTCAGATCGGGGAGGCCGTTCCTCCCAATCACCCCACTCCAGGTATCACTGTCGTCGCCCACGTGAGCGTTGAAGTCCCCCAGTAGAACGATAGAGTCCCCAGTCAGAGCACTATCCAGTACCCCTCCCAGGGACTCCAAGAAGGCCGGGTACTCTACACTGCCATTCGGCCCATAGGCACAGATAACAGTGAGAGCCCTTTCTCCAACCCGAAGGCGCAGAGAGGCAACCCTCTCGTTCACCGGGGTGAACCCCAACACATGGCGGCTAAGCTGGGGGGCTATAAGCAAGCCCACACCTGCCTGCCGCCTCTCACCGCGGGCGACTCCAGCGTAGTGGAGGGTCCAGCCCCTCTCGAGGAGCTGGTTTCCAGAGCCCGAGCTGTGCATGGAGGTGAGCCCGACTATTTCTAGCCGGTACCTCTCAACCTCCTGCACAAGCTCAGGCTCCTTCCCCCCCAGCGAGGTGACATTCCATGTCCCCATCGCCAGCCGTTGCATCCGGGGATCGGGTCGCCGAGGCCCTCGCCTTCGACTGCCACCCAATCCACATGGCACCAGCCCCTTACGGCTTGATACAGCCTGCTTTTCAATAAAAAGATTACGCTATAAATTGACATGCCTTGATATCATTCTTATATAGCCTGCATATAATTTTAAGCTCAGTAAATTCAGATAATATTTGACCAGAATTTCAAACATTTGTCTGGTAAATTGAAAACCTGCTGGTCACGTTGTCCGGTGGCAATTTTTTCTAACGGAAACCCTGATTCCACACAAATTGAAAATGCAAAATGCATCAGTTCCTTGCCAGACTCTGGGCGTTTAGAACAGCAAATGTAAAAGCTTTCATGAACCGGATTTTGTTTTAATCTCTAGTGTGTTGTTGCATCAGTAAGTGATGGAGTCGAAAGTTGCAAAACAAACATGTAGGCTATTTATATGAATATGGTGAGGATTATCCTTTGAGGTAAAAACATTCATTAAAAATGGGGGCTTCACAGTTAAATTTATATTTGCTCGTAAAAATCAATAACTTTAACAGACGGTGACAGAGCTGGAAAAAGATGCGAGGCAGGTAGGTAATGGAAAGACAGGGGACTCAGGAAGACGAATGTAAGGATAGATGCATGGATGGATGGATGGGTGGTTAGATGGATGGCAGGTAGCTCCAGCAACATTCCAGCAGCCAAGACTGGCCTCATTGTCCTCAGTGTGTGTTGCAGCTGCTCTCTTCTTCCACGTCAATTGTGTAAACTTTCATTACGCCTTCGCGCAGTGCATTTTAAAGGCGAGGACAAGGGCTCATTTGATTGGTTAAATGTGAATCGGCTGTGTCAAACCCACTCCACGCCTTCTCTCCTCCCGTGCGCCGGTAGGAGGGACGGTGGAGTACTTGCGCCACCGAGCATGGCGTGCCAAACTTGCAAAATCCGCCTAGCCACACCCAGTTGGCGAAGCGCAGCTGCGCTGCACCCCCGCTGCACCCCCGCCTCGCCTGGTCTGCGAAACTAGAGCCCTTAGACTTAGACTTAGACTTTCTTAATTGTCATTGTACAAAAAAACACAGCAGTGAGATTTTGGCAACGAAATGTCGTTGCTTGGCTTCCGGATTACAACAGAGATGGAATTGTGGGGCAGTTTAAATAATTAAAATATAAACTATATAACTAGTGCAATATAATCTATATAACTAGTGCTAAAAAACAAGAGCTAAATAATAATGAGTGCAATAGAGAATAAATAGATAAAACAGAACATACAGTGTAAACAACAGAATAAACAGTGCAAACAGCAGAAACGTCGTAGCAGCAGGGTGGAGAGTATTTCACAATGGAGGTAATTCTCCTCATCCCAGGGGGTCTCCCGGTACTGGGCTACACACCCTGGGCCTGAAGAAACCATACCTCCATAAAAAAAATATTGCACTGAAGTGTAATTGTCTATTGAGTCCAAGATGGCCGCCAGTCCAGTCCTTTGTTTGTGTATCTGCATGTGAGCTCTGAATTTTATTTGTTTTATCTATGTTTTATACTGATAATCCAACCAAGGAAAGTCCCTTTTTACATCCACTCAGGAGGTACACATCAGACTCTCTTTTTGGCACCTTACTACAATCCAAAAGGGAGATAATTTTACTGCTGCTGGGCTGCTGAAACCAAGTGACTATAACTTGTATTGGACTGAATAGGCCTGGTGATGAAGTAACTTCCTCTGCCCACTGGGATACTGACTCGTTACTTCCACTCAAGAGCCTAACCTAGCCTCCCTACTGGATTGATGTCAGTGTGTGAGCTGATCTGGAGCCTGATTTAACCACCTAGCCTAACCTGGCCTGCCTGCTGGATTGCTGTTGGTCTGGGGTTTGATTTAACCTCCTAGCCCAACTCGGCCTGCCTGCTGGATTGCTGTTGGTGTGCAAGCTGATCTGGGGCCTGATTTAACCTCCTAATCTAACCTGGCCTGCCGGCTGGACTGTTGTTGGTGTGTGAGTGACTTACAAGGATACAAGGATACAAGGAAGTTTATTTGTCATTATACAACAGGTATACAGGTCAACTTGAGGCCTGATTCAATCACCCAGCCTAACCTAGCCTGCCTGCTGGATTGCTGTTGGTGTGTGGGCTGATCTGGGTCCTGATTCAACCACCTAGCCTAACCTAGCCTGCCTGCTGGATTGCTGTTGGTGTGTGGGCTGATCTGGGTCCTGATTCAACCACCTAGCCTAACCTAGCCTGCCTGCTGGATTGCTGTTGCTGTTGGTGTGTGAGCTGATCTGGGGCCTGATTCATCCACCTAGCCTAAACTAGCTCGCCTGCTGGATTGCTGTTGGTTCATCTGTGCCCACACTGTTGGGAAAGCGACTGGAGGGGCCTCTCGGGGTACTTTACTGTGCTGTGTGCCCCCGCCTAGGCCCATGCGGCTGATACAGTGGATCCTGCATCACTACTCTGGGCACTTCTCAACAACAAATGCTCCTGAAGCAAACAGCTTGCTACAACCAAGCCATCTGAGCTCCTGTTATTTCATGTTCTGTGGTTTTCTACACAGGCATCATGTATCTCTTCGTTTATTTATTAATTAATATGTGCCTCCTTGGACTTCTTGCAATCTCTCCGACCAAAGACTCGTGCTATCATCATCAAGAAATTCATCCCACGCAACAGCAAATGCTTTATAGCTCCCAAACACAAATGATCATTCTGCTGTATTTACAGTCTCTGAAAGCTCTGAATGACTTTGTCACTGTCCGTAAGGCCTCCTTGCTCTCTACTGCCAGAGACGCTGATTATGTCACCAACGCATGTACCGGGAAACTGAAGGGTGTTATTTTGCTGCTGCTGCTGTTATCTGGGAATGTGCAACCAAACCCTGGCCCTTTGCAAAGTATATCCACTCCCGCAGACTTCAAAAGTAGATCAGGGGCCCTATCTTGTGCCACCCGCTATCCGGGATAGCGGATAGCGGGTGGTCCTGACCACCCGCTCTCCGCTATCCCTAAAGTTTGGGCTGTTACAAGAGCGCGCCCAGGCGGCTTCAATGCGCGCCCCGACGGAGCCTCGCCACGCACACGGTCGGACTGATACCGGGACGCCGCCGGAATGGACTGAGTATATTACTCATACAGACTGTTTAGAGGAAAGACTGTTTTAATTGGACACTTACCCCAGCACGTTTTATTGTTTTATCATAAGCCAGCAGCTGTGCTATATTTTTAATATTATTTTAATATTGTATTTGCCCAATCTACCTTGTCAATAAATTAGTTTAGCCTACACATAGTTCCACCTCTGCCTCTTGTGTGTGGTGTGTGACCCGGGGATTTTACTCAATCAGTACAACCTTGTGACACGTCCACTTGGACACATGTGGCTCCATCTCCCGAATTAACTCGCCTATAATATATAATATGTATATAAAGCCACCTTGCTTTAGCCTCAGTAGAAGCCCTGAGAAAATCTACCTCCCTCTCTCCATCGCGGGTTTAGGATTTAGGATTTAGGATAGCGCATCCTGCCCTTAAAGGCAATGGCACCTGGTACACTGATTGGTTTAACTGGCGTAACACCCAAAACACGCCTATGCATAATATAGCAGGTAGCGGAGGTGTTTTGCGGATAGCAGGAGGTGCACAAGATAGCAACTTTTACGGGGGAACGCCTCTTCCTAAATCCTAAATCCACAAATAGCGGGTTTAGGGAGTCTGGCGCAAGATAGGGCCCCAGGTCTCGGCCTTGTGCATTTCAATGTTAGAAGTCTTCTCCCCAAAATGGACATGATAAAGCTCTGGGTTATCACAACGGATATGGATATATCATGGTTTTATCAGAAACTTGGTTAAAAAAATTGATACCTGACAATTTGATTGCAATTGATGGTTACAATGTTTATAGATCCGATCGAGCTGGTAAAGGTGGTGGGGTTGCGATCTATGTGAAAGCCAAACTTTGTAGCTCTATGTCACAGTCTATAACCATAGCCAGACAATTTGAACTGCTTGCTGTTAAAGTGACTATGTCCAAGGATAATCACTTTACGGTTGTTGGCTGTTACAGACCGCTGTCGGCCACAAAAGAAGCCATCTCCTCTCTCTCTGATGCCTTACACAGTTTTAATGATTCCGAATTTATTCTCATGGGTGATCTAAACTGGGATTGGCTTTCCTCTGCCTCAGATGGCATTAAGGAATTCTGTGATTCCTTAAATCTCACACAGTTTATTAATGCCCCTACTACACCCAATCCAAAAGATATAAGCAAATCTACACTATTAGATCTCATTCTCACAAACAAGCCCCACAAGTATACCTTGTCTGCAGTATTCTGCAATGATGTCAGCGATCATTGTGCCATTGCCCGTGTAAGAGTTTCAAAATTACCCAAGTTCAAACCTCGTTATGTTTTAAAAAAGTATTTTAAACGATTTGAAGAGCAAGCATTTTTCCATGATCTGTATAATAGTGACATTGGCAGAGTCAGTTTAATCAATGATGTTGAGTGTGCTTGGGAATATTTTCATAACTCTTTCATATCAATTTGCAATTAGCATGCCTATAAAGAGATTCAGGATGTCTGGGAGGGATAACCCTTGGTTCACGGAGGAACTATCTAACCTGATCAGGGAAAGGAACGCCTCCCGCCTGCCTTTAGAGCTCTGAGAAATAAATGCACAATCCAGACTAGGATATCCAAGTCAGAATATTACTTAAAATTTATTTCGGAAAATCTCAACAATCCCACAAAATTCTGGAAACAGATAAAATCATTGTCATGTTCCAATCCCACTTCAGGCCTCCCTGAATGCATTTTAGTCGACTCAGCTGAAATTAAGAATTGTTGGCCACTTTAATGAGCATTTCATATCAACTTGTTCTGTTTTTAATACATATGCACCAGGGTCTCGGAGCTCTGATTATAACTCCAGTTTTATGACACCTTTATCCTGTACCGACTCCCCTAGGCACCCCTTTGTTTTTAGACCTATCTCTAGTGTGGAGGTCTATAAAGCTTTAAAAGCTATTCATCCAAAAAAGTCATCTGGACCCGACAATCTGGATCCTTATCTTTTGAAGCTTGCAGCTGATTTTATTGCTGAGCCTATAGCTCATATTTTTAATTTGAGCCTCCAGACTAATTCTATTCCCAAAATCTGGAAAGCAGCCTATGTTCTCTCCTTATTGAAGGGTCAGATTTAAACAACTATCGCCCGATATACAAACTTCCTACCCTTGCCAAATTTTTAGAATCTCAAGTAAATTCTCAATTGAAACAATTCTTGGCTGACAACAATATTTTAAATGAAAATCAGTCTGGCTTTAGATCAGGCCATAGTACCATGACAGCAGCTATGTTGGTAACAAATGATATTATCAATGCCTTGGACAGGAAGCAGTACTGTGCTGCCCTGTTTGTTGATCTGTCCAAGGCTTTTGATTCTGTCGACCATGAGCTGCTGTTGGACAGACTCAGGGATGTCGGTATGGGTGACAAAGCTATAGAGTGGTTCAGGAACTATTTGGCAGATAGAACCCAGTGTGTATATACAGATGGTCATAAGTCAAGCTTCAGGGAGATCTCAAAGGGAGTCCCCCAAGGTTCTATTTTAGCACCTATGTTATTATTTATTTTTTATAAACAACATTGGGAAGGACATGCTCACAGCTAAAGTGCATCTTTATGCAGATGACACAGTAATCTACTCTGTTGCCTCTTTGCTGACTCAGGCTTGTCGATGAGCTCCAGACTGCCTTTCAACAGCTGCAGGCCTCATTTTATGGTCTACAGCTGGTTCTTAATGCTAAGAAAACCAAATTCATGATCTTTTCCAGAGCTCGTTCTCAGATCTCAGATACTGTTGGCATTCATACTTGCATTCATACATAATACTTGGGTATTTGGGTGGATGACAGGCTGTCTTTTAGAGTGCATATTGAGAACCTAATGAAAAAACTAAAGGTTAGACTGGGTTTTTATTTTCGAAATAGGGCCTGCCTTAATTTAGCAGCTAGGAAAACACTTATACAGGCTACGTTCTTAAGTGTTCTAGATTATGGGGACATTATTTACATGCATGCTCCCTCTTCTACACTTCGCTGCCTAGACTCTGTGTATCACAGTGCTCTACGTTTTATATCCAACTCATTGTCCCATACTCATCACTGTGTACTTTATGATCTGGTTTCCTGGCCTTCATTAAGCCTGAGGAGAAAGCAGCATTGGTATATCTTTATGTACAAAGCCATGCTGGGTAAACTCTCCCTTCATATTTATGTAATCTATTATCACTCACAAACAGCTGTTATAACTTTCGTTCCACTAGAAGGCTGCTCTACCAGGTACCCAGGATTTGCACGGAACTTGGTAGAGCAGCTTTCTCTTACTTTGCGCCATGGTCATGGAATAATCTTCAGAACACATTACAGCTTAATGATTTGGTCTCCCTGGGAGAGTTCAAAGCTCTGATAAAAAACTGTGTTACTGAAGAGTGCTGCAATTCCTAAGCTGAATTTTGTTGTATGTGTCTGTTGTCTTTTGTCTGTTCTTAACATGTTTTATTTTAGAACTTTTGCAACTCTGTAATGGTGTGCTCTTCTTGGCCAGGTCTCCCTCGAAAAAGAGATTTTAATCTCAAGGGATTTCCTGGTTAAATAAAGGTTAAATAAATAAAATATGAAAATATGCACTGAGAAATATTTGTCCATCAGAAAGATATTCTGATATTGTCCATGAGGTGGGTGTGTGTGTGTGTGTGTGTGTGTGTGTGGGCGGGGGGTGGGGTTATTTGGCTTTGAGCAGTCTGATGGTCAGGGGGAAGTAACTGTTTCTGAGTCTGGCTGCTCTGCAGCGGATGCTGTGGAACCTTCTGCCATACGCCAGGTGGGAGAACAGTCCATGCTGGGGATGGGTGGGGTCTGGATAAGCAGCGGCTGTCTGCTATGTCCTGGATGGGGGAGGTGGTGGGAGGTCGTGGGAGATAGTTAGGATAGGAGGGCGGAGGGAGGCTCTTCTCATCCGCCGCAGGAAGTACAGGCGCTGCTGTGCCTTCTTCGCCAGGGAGGAGGTGTGGAGTGACCAGCCGAGGTTGTTGGTGATATGCACCGCCAGGTACTTGGTTGTGCTCACGACTTCCATGGCTGTGTCATTGATGAGGAGGGGTGTGTGGCTGGGTCTGGATCTCCTGAAGTCCACGATGATCTCCTTAGTTTTGTCGACATTCAGGACCAGGTTGTTCACCTTACACCAGTTCACAAGATGTTGCACTTCCTCCCTGTAAGCCAGTTCGTTATTGTCCTGAATGAGGCCCACAACTGTTGTGTCGCCCACGTACTTCAGGATGTGGTTGCTGCTGTACCTGGGGCGACAGTCGTGGGTCATCAGGGTGAACAGCAGGGGGCTCAGAACACATCCCTGGGGGAGCCGGTGTTCAGGGAGATGACACTGGAGGTGTTGTTACACACTTGGACAGACTGGGTTCTGTCGGTGAGGAAGTCCAGCAGCGAGTTACACAGGGAGGTCTTGAGGCCCACGGGCTCCAATTTGCATACCAGGTCCCGGTATGCAAAAATTTGTTGCCAAATTTGGTGAGCCAATTCTGAAGGGCATAGGAAATGTCGCCTTCAAGTTGCATGTCAATTGGACATATTATTTGCGAGAAAAATGCGAATTTTAGTATTGGTGCTGCCTAGTGGCCAGTTGGCTCCAAATTTTGCAGGGACCCTCAGGGGAGTTGGGTAACAAAGGAGCTCAAGTTTGGTGTTGATTAGACTTTCGGTTCCAGAGATATGACAACTTCCTGTTAAGGTATGCATCGCAGAGGAAGTTAAAAATTTGTAACTTTGAGATTTTTTCTTCTAATCAAAATTCTTTTAATGACGTTTTGGTTTGAGGGTCCTTAGAGTCTGTGTGCCAAGTTTCGTCGTGATCGGACTTAATCAAGTGGATTTCGCGGTTTTGCTAAATAATTTTATACAGGCGATATGGGCGTGGCCTATATGACAAGATTCGTCTTGAGTCACCGAACATGTGGATATAAGGCATTTGAATGTGCAACTTATGGTTTGGGAGTTATCAGCCAAAACACGCTGACCTTGATTATAGCGCCACCTGTTGGTGGACGTGTGTAATTTTTTGCACCTGAGGTATGTTCTACCATCTGTACCAGCCCCTAAAGCTTCCTTTACATAACTATTACGGTTTAGGCTGCAGTACCAGTTTTACTGATGGAAGAATAAAAAAAAATTGTTAAACATGTTATATTAAACATGTAAAAACATGGTCTGCGGTGAAACATGAAGCAAGCTCTTACATACCATGCATCATCGCAAACAAAAATTTTGAAAATGCAAGAAATGGGAAAGTTACCAATTTAAAATCAGCAAATCAATCAAATCAGCCCATGGATGGCCACTTTTGACCAAAAAAAAGTTTTTTGTTGACCTTTTGACCCTGTGGGCCTGCTGGCAACCCCGGCTTACACGAGACAGTAGTGGGAAAAAAAACCCTGTAAGAATTACACAGAGGAATTGTTAGGTGAAGTTTCAGAGCGATGGATGTGCTTAAGTCACAAAAACCGTACATGTCCACACACAGGTGGCACTGTAATCATGGCCAATGCATTTTGGCCTGTAACTCCCAAACCATATGTCTCATGGTCAAAAACCTTATACGCATGTGTTCCCTGCGTTAAAAGGAATTTTGTTATATAGGGCCCTCCCATATCTGTTTCTAATTTTGTTTGGCAAAATTGCAAACATACGCAGCTCACCTTTTTTTTAACTCCTTCTAAAACCTGTGGAGAAGAAGTGGTATGTCAATTTTCGAATCGATCCGATTTTCCATTTTTTTTGCAGTTCGAGCTTAAAATTGGAATTTCGACGCAATACACACTCATGGTGGAATGTTCGAAGGTCCCCTCTCACTGACACAGAGATACACACACGGTTCTGTATCTCACTTTATCTGTCTCAAGGGCCGCTAGCACTGCTGCCAGTACATCCCAGAAAAATCAGCGCAAACACCAATGCACGTCCCTAGCAATCACCCCAAACACCCTAGCAACCCCATAGCAACAACCCTAAGTACCATAGCACCACCAAGCAACCCCTTAGCAACCATCCAAAACACCATAGCAACTGTCTCGCAACATCCTAGCAACCACCCAGAACACCATAGCAGCCACCAACCAACCATTTAGAAATGCCTTAGCAACCATCAGAAAACCATAGCAGCTGCCTTGCAGCACCCTAGCAACCACCTAGAACATCATAGCAACTACCTAGCAAACCTACCTGGAAACAACCTGGACCACAGTAATTGCCTGCCAATACCCTAACAGCAGCAACAATTTTGCAAAATAACTAAAAAACAAGAATTTTGCGTTTTTGTCTGTTTTTATCAATTTACTCTTTGATTTGTACAATATTATTATTATTATTATTATTATTATTGATTATTTAATAGCATATTTATTCATGAAGTCTTTTTCTCTCTTTCTTCCTGGTATTGGCAGCCTTGGTTCTCTACACTATCATACATTTGAATTAAAAACATTGAGGACAATTTGTTTAATTTTGCAATTTCCATTCAGCTTTTTTTAATTACTGAAAAATAATTCAGAAAAACATGACAGAGAGAGAGAGAGAGAGAGAGAGAGAGAGAGAGAGAGAGATCTGAGCCTCCATCATCTGCAGGGAGAGAAAAAAGCCTCCCCACATACACAGCTATACAGTCAGCTGAGCGCTAGCAAGGGGCAAAAACAGCTTTAGACACCACAGAGATAAAGGGACTGTAACCTGCTACAATGGAGGAAAACATGGATGAATCACAGAGCCAGAAAGGTAGGAAGAGAAGTCAGTCTGTGCATCTTAATCTCTCACCACTGGGTCCATTTTGCCATTACACTGTTCGTCCATTCCTTGCAGGATTGTAGGATTCTTTTGTGTCGGTTGTAGACAGAGAGACAGGAGGCAACATACACATATTGGGGCAAAAACAGGGCCATACTCCTGGTTTGTAATTTTTTTGTTTTCTCGACTCAGATCAATATATTGTGACCAAGCAAGTGCCTAACCATTCTTCGACGCAAAAAGAAGAAAATGGCTCTGAATTTTGATCATACCATGTATATTGTCTGCTTTTAGTAATACAATAGATTACACAAACACATTTTGTTTTCGGGGGTTCGATGGACAGATGGATGGATGAATGGAAGGATGGATGATGGATGGATAAGCAGCTTGTCTGAAGAGAGATGACACGGATAGTCAGTGTTGTTTTGGATGAATGGGTTGAAAGGAGGAGGTGGAGTGGTGGGAGGAAAGGGGGGAAGAGAATGTAAGAGAGGGGCAAAACCTTGGAATAAATAAGAGCAACGGGGAAGAGGGAGGAGTGGAGCCAGTAAATGATGCCTCCATTGGGTTTTTCTTTGTTAGCCTCCATTGTTGTTGCTTCACGCTTGTCTTAACATCTTTTCCTGTCCCCCCTCTCTCTCTGCTAGTCTCTCATTTTGTCTTTGTCTCTGTTTTGCTCTTTTAAGCCCATTTCCTTCGCACCTTTCTTTTGTGGTGGCAGCAATGCCGTTGCTGTTACATTTCATTCCCTTTAAAATAAGATTTGATGTGTATCCGTTGGTCTTTCGCTCTGCCTCACAGGGTCTCTCTGTGTTGATTTTCTGCCTCTTTCTCTCTCTCGTCATTCCCATTTTGACCTCATTTTCACTTCTGTCTCTATCAGTATCTGTCCCTACCTTATCCTCCCTTATTCCATGGCTGTTTTATTTTTTTTCTTGTTAAAAACATCAGATAATGTTATTACAGTTTCACATCCTTCCATTTAAAAACAGTTTTAAAGTTTTTTTTTTTTTTTTAGTTTTTTTTTTTTTTTTTTAATTACAGTATATTGTATCATTGCTGTTGTTGTCAGTGGCAGTGAAAATGGGTGTGTCCATTTTCTGGAATGCACCCAATCTCTGTGCCTTTATACAAATATAAGACATCAGCTGGTACAGTTTACATAGGTTGAAAACACATGAAATAATGAAGTTATGTTTGATGAATGATCAGTGATTATTAGCAGTTTAATTCTGTATCAGTGAAAACAAGGTAATGTCATTGTGATCCACTGTGTGATAGGTGTTTTTTTTTTTTTTTCTGGAGGGAAACTGCTTTTTAACCAATCAGAACGCAGACAGCAAACATTTTTTTTTAAAACCTTTTCATCCTAAATGCCCCCCACTACGTGTGTGTGTGTGTGTGTGTGTGTGTGTGATGAACAATAGTGAATGTGAGTCAGTGAGACAAAAAAAAAATAAAATAAAATAAAAAATAAAAAAAAAACAATGAAACTGAGCCTGGAAAAGATGGTGGGAAAAGGGAACCAAAGTGAGAGAAACAAAAAATATAGAGAGACAGGAAGGCAGGGAGTTACTCAGCTAAAAACAGTTACTCAGAAAGTCAGCCAGGCAACAGAAAAAGAAAGAGCTGAACTGAGAGAGAAGGAGAAATATTAACAAATTAACAAATTAACAGAATTGGCAGCACTTAATCTGTACAATCTACATCTGTAAAGCGAAATAAATACTGTATATGTTAAGGGTGTGTAGTTTTACGTACCCAGTCATTTCTGTAAAGGTGTATGATATGCTAGAAAGATATAAATAATATAAATACATAGTTGTATGCTGTAAACTTTCACTTAATATTTCTATATACATACATATTGATGCCATGTGTCCAGTTCCTAAGATTAAAAATAATAATAATAATAATAATTTCTTAGCAACAGCTATTTTTGAAAATACATAGATGACACTTGTTGTAATGAGAGTTAATGGGAAGACATGCCTGACTAGAAGTGCTTATATATTTGCCCTGTAGCCATTTCATTATTGTGGACACTAATGGAATGGAACTTAATGTGGAGAGGAATCTGTCAATACAAATTTATTTAACAGGCCAATACACAGTTACAGGAGAGGACAAGGTGGAAGTAGGGAAAGGAAGGAGAAAGAGCAACAGGGGGAAAAGGGAATGGAGAGGAAATATTGTGCATTTTATGACTAAAGGATGATACTCCAATGTCTATAAACCATGAAGTATATTCTGGAAGCATTTCAGATTTGACCTCTGGGACTATGCAGAGGGTGAGCAAATTTCAGAATTTCAAATTTTTTATTTTCTGACATAGTGGTAATCATCAATTATATTTTATTTTTATCTTTTTCTACACATACATAACAAAGAACTGCTGTAAATTGTGCTAAGCAATGTTAATGTCATGTCCACATCTATGAAACCCACCCTGAAATGGTCATGTGTGTCCTCTCAAAACTGAGCATTCTCCTGACTATCAGCACGGGGCAGTGCACTTGAGGGCAGCCTTTTTGCACTTGCAGTGTGTGGTACAACCCTTTCTTGCAGCCACAGTGGAGAAGTTCCTGTAGCACTATGAGGCTTCTGCAAGGGTTGCCCATAGTGGCTGCCATCCTGTTGCTTCCTGCACCCAGCCCCAATCAGAAGGGCTCTGCAGCTCATGGTCAGGTACTAAAGAGTTGTTCAAGACATTGGCCTGATAGGTGTTGCTCCTGGTGTTGCAATAGGCAGCTGGATCCTAACCAGAGCTGGCCCTAGGACTTTGGTGGCTCTAACAAGATTTTGTTTGTGGCTCCAAAACACATCCAGCACAACCATCAAATCATGCACACACTGCTCATAACTGTATGAATACGAACACACACACACACACACACACACACACACACACACGAGAAATGGACAAATGAATTAACAACAATTTCTTACTTTATTTTAAACAATGTAGATTCAAAGTTTTCAAAATGCTAAGTAAAGTGAACATATTGAAACAATAAAAGCAACAAACCTGACAGAAAACCTAAATAAATAACAATGACCAATCAACTTGAGTGCAAAATTTTCAAAATAAAGTTAAAACTGCAAAAGTGTAAACTACTGTACAAAGCAAGAAGATGATGTCTCTTCTGCTGCAGCAGATGTGCTAAAGAACTTCAGTAATGCCCCTGAAAAGATGATGATTTCAATTATTTTTTATTCTTAAATATAAGGCACTTAAGGTACATTACATGTATCTGTCAGCCTTGTATATTAATCACACCACAAACACAATTTTTTCAAAACTTGTAAATTGTCCAATTAAAATATGTCAAAACATGATCTACAAACAAGAAACAATTTGGGGCAATTTGGACATTTGATAGATTGTTTATTAAAATAATAGATAGATAGATAGATAGATAGATAGATAGATAGATACTTTATCCATCCCGCAGGAAATTCACATTTTTTTTAGCAGTATCCACAGATTACAGATTAAGTAAATAAAAAAATAGAAATAAAGAATAAGATCTAAGTACAACAGAATAAGATCTGAGTACAACAGAATAACCTAAGTACAACCCAGTATGCAAAAAGCAATGTGCAACAAAAAAAAAAACAGAAAAAACCGTGTGCATGGGTGTATAAAATGTGCATAGAGGTAGGTCAATGTGCAAATTTAGAAGAAATATACAGTATACACATGATAAATAGCAGTAAGCAATATAAACACTATAAACAAGGATTATAAAAAGATAGGAATATGAACAATTTCAACAGAGGTATTAACAGTTAAACAGAAGTAATAACAGTTAAACAGCAGTGGAAAATAACCTAACCTGAAGAACACATGCTCCGACCGAGGTTCAGAGTTAGTGTGAAACCATGAGACCAAGACCGTCGACAGAACCTGACGCCCGGTACTGGGAATTCAGGAACTGTCAGACTTGATCCAGCCTCATGGAATCACCCCTTCCCCTCCAGTCTTTACGTGTTATCTACCAGTATTGCAGTATGTGTATAATGAGAGTTATTTCCTCCGGGTGGAGTTAAAAAGCCGCATGGCGTGGGGGAGGAATGATTTCCTCAGTCTGTCGGTGGAGCAGGACAGTGACAGCAGCCTGTCACTGAAGCTGCTCCTCTGCCTGGTGGTGGCGCTGTGCAGTGGATGCAGTGGATTGTCCATGATTGACAGGAGCCTGCTCAGCGCCTGTTGCTCTGCCACAGATGTCAGGCTCTCAAGTTGTGTGCCCACAACAGAGCCCGCTTTCCTCACCAGTTTGTCCAGTCGTGAGGTGTCCCTCTTCTTGATGCTGCCTCCCCAGCACACAACCGCATAGAAGAGGGCGCTCGCCACAACAGACTGGTAGAACATCAGCAGCAGTTTTTTGCAGATGTTGAAGGACGCCAGCCTCCTGAGGAAGTACAGTCGGCTCTGTCCCTTCCTGCACAGAGCCTCCGTGTTGGCCGTCCAGTCCAGTCTATCATCCAGCTGCACTCCCAGGTATTTGTAGGTCTGCACCATTTCCACACAGGCACCGTTGATGCTTATGGGCTCCGGGTGAGGCCTGGTCCTCCTGAAGTCCACCACCATTTCTTTTGTCTTGGAGGTGTTCAGGTGGAGGTGGTTGGAACCACACCATGCTACGAAGTCCTGGATGAGTTTCCTGTACTCCTCCTCCTGTCCACCGCTGATACATCCCACGATGGCCGTGTCGTCCGCGAACTTCTGCACGTGGCAGGACTCCGATTTGTACTGGAAGTCCGACGTGTACAGGGTGAACAGGACTGGAGAGAGTACAGGCCCCTGCGGCGCTCCGGTGCTGCTGATCACAGTGTCTGACCTGCAGTCCCCCGTCGAACATACTGAGGTCTGCCTGTCAGATAGTCCATGATCCATGCCGTCAGGTGTGAGCCTACTCCCATGACAGTCAGTTTGTGACCGAGCAGCTGGGGCTGGATGGTATTGAAGGCACTGGAGAAATCCAGAAATGTGATTCTCACAGCACCACTGCCCCTGTCCAGGTGAGAGAGGGATCGGTGTAGCATGTAGACAATGGCGTCCTCCACTCCCACCTTCTCCTGGTACGCAAACTGCAGAGGGTCGAGGGCATGGCTCACCTGCGGTCTCAGATGGTGTAGCAGCAGCCGCTCCATGGTCTTCATCACGTGACGTCAGGGCGACCGGCCTGAAGTCATTCAGCTCTGTAGGACGTGGCTTCTTTGGGACTGGGACGATGCATGATGTTTTCCACCGCAGTGGGACCCTCCCCTGCTCCAGGCTCAGATTGAAGATGTGCTGCAGAGGGTCTCCCAGCTCTGACGGGCAGGCCTTCAGCAGTCGTGGGGATACTCCATCTGGACCTGCAGCTTTGCTGGGGCGAAGCCTCCTCAGCTCTCCACACACCTGGGCTTCTGTGATTGTAGGCAGGGAGGGGGTCTCCTCATCGCATCTGTCCACTTGTAGCGGGGGGAGGGGAGCAGATGAGGGTGTGGGGGGCAGGGTGATCAGAGGTGAGAGTGAGATAGGGTGGTCAAACCTGTTGAAAAAGTTGTTCAACTCGTTCGCCCTCCACCCATCCCCCTCAATGGTGGCCCCCTGCCTGGATCTGCAGCCGGTGATGATCTTCATCCCATCCCACACGTCCTTCATGCTGTTGTTCTGCATCTTCTGCTCCAACTTCCTTCTGTATTGCTCCTTTGCCTCCCTGAGCTGGACTCTGAGTTCCCGCTGCACGCGTTTCAGCTCCTGCTTATCACCGTCTTTGAAGGCCTTCTTCTTCTGGTTCAGGAGGCCTTTAATGTGACTCGTGATCCAGGGCTTGTTGTTCGCATAGCAGCGCACCGAACAACAAGCCCTGGATCACGAGTCACATTAAACCAAAATAAACCAAAACACCAATATTTAATGTTGCAAGAAAACACTGGGTGCTAGTTAACTAACCCACTGTAGCCTTTATGAATCATAAATGATGATGCATCCTACTCATGTTAGCTAATGTTAGGTAGCAAGCAAAGAGTAAGAAATCAACAAGCTTGTTTTAATGATTTCAGCTGATTCTGCTAAAATCATAAACACATAACATTCATTACTTTCTAGACAGCTTCCCAGGTTAAATTATTGTGGCTTAGTTTTTCACATTAGTAGACTAGGTAAATTAGTGTAACTAATAACCAAAGCAAGCCATACAATCAAGGTGGCTATCTGGTTAATTTATGCTTAAAATTTCAGATTCAATGAACAATAACATACCTTTATCCTTCACCATTTTTTTCCTTTTCCAATTTTCTCTTTTTTCGCCCTTGAGCGCCACTCCTAAATTTTTGTTTAGGACTCATGTTGCAGCTGTAATCAAGGTGTTATACAAGTGCTGTGGCCCTTTTAAGGGATAGTACAGTGCGCTATGTGGTGCGCTATGTGGTGCGCAATGGCTGCGCAGTCAGGAGTGTGTGTGTGTGTCAGTAAAACTGGCAACCAGGGCCAAGTGTGTTGTAAAGGTAGCTGCAAACGAGAAGAAATAAGGTGTGTGCCCTTAGAGCTTTTGTCAGAAAAATAAATGCGTGAACTCCTCAAGACTCAAGCCCGGTTTGTGTGTGTTACTTGGCCACTCAGCCATAAAGAAAGGCAGATTAGCCCCGAAGTTTGCAACCAACTTCGGCCCTGGAGCAGAGTATAAGTTTCCCCTGTGTGTTCCGACTGTGGTCTGAGCGCGAAAGCAGGAAAGGTTAACAAAGGCTTAATTAACAGCATTTAACAGCCACAACACTGCCTTTATTTGTGAAAGTCTGACACTGCAGTGTTTGTAAGAGTATATTTATACAGTCTATGGTAAGAGTAGAAACACAGAGTCACAGAGAGTGTGTGGCCCCTCTGGTGGTTGTGGCCCTAAACAACCGCATAGACCGTTTATGCCATGGGCCGGCTCTGGTCCTGCCTAGACACAGCTGGTGTGCACCTTTGATAAACTGTGATAGTGAAGGATGCCTCCTCACTGTAGTTCCCCATACTGCTTTGTAGAAGGAAGATATGTCAGCTGCATAACCCGTAATAACATTAGCTAGACCCTCCAGAAAAACGCGATTATGCGATTTATTCGATTCCCGCATAAATCACCAAAATGTCGCTGATATGCGGGGGTCAATTATTTTCCAAAAGGACGCATAATTCCCGCATATTTTGCATATTTTGCGAAATATGCGGGTCTCGCTTGATTTCACAATTTCCGCATAAAATGAGAAAACTATAACTAAAATAAATAAATGGAGTTGTGATGTCAATTTATATGCGACGCCCGGCCCGACGTCATCTGAGGGCTGTACTACAAAGGAGGCTCAACATACCCAGACTTTCAGGCTCAACAAAACCTAAAGCTCCAGTCAAAGTTAAGTGGTATCACGACGGTGGTTATCATCAAGGTTTGTTCAGTCCGTCTGTCAGCTTTGTGCTCTGTGCGCGTTCACATAAAAGGGGGCGTTTTGGCGTCATATGATTCTACTTCCGCGAAAAATGGACCGTTCGCGGGCTGCATATTTCATGCAAGAGGAGCAGCTTGTCCTCATGGAAAGCTATGAAAATTTTAAAAATAAAATTAACGCTAAGAGCAACACTGTGGCCGCAAATAAGGCGAGAGAAGAGTGCTGGCGATTAATTTCAAAGAAAGCACAAAGGTTGGGGATTCTGTCACTGTTATAGCCATTTTAAATAATTGCTGCAATATTCATTCAGTAGCCTATTATGAATTTTAGTTTAGAAATATGTAACTTCAGAAGCTTTATGGGAGTGTTGCCTAGGAATTGGAGGTAAAGCCTGAGGTTAAGTCAGGTGACTGAAGGTGTGTGTGGGTGAGTCTAGCAGTGTCGGACAGAGCAGGCGGTGGTTACCATGTTTACATGACAATTCTGACCACTTTTTACGCTGCTTAGAGCTACTTCTTAGAAGTTTCAGGTAATTGTTCGTTACATTTGAACTAACCCTAACCCTAACCCTAGAATTATGGAGCCTTTTCTGTTGATGTTTGTTTGCTCCTTTTTTGTTAAATCTTTTTTTCTCAATCGGAATAAGTGGCGTTTGGAGTGCGTTTAAATCACCACGGGCTGCTCCCGTCCAATCATCACCTTCGGATTCCGTGACAGTCACCGTTATAATATAAGGGGTTTCCTTTAAAAAAGTAGGCTACTATAACAAAGTCTGTGATACAATGGAATATTTCTAACAAACGTGAAGTCTGTGCACCACTAATAGTATACCTGCATTGCGCATATGTGTCACCAATCACGGACAAAAATTAGGCTACTTTGTGATTTCACCTGGGTGAGACAGCGCCGCTTTTATAGCTGGGCGGTTAAACTTAACTCATAACCTGGTCGGGACCAGGTTATGAGTTAAGCATAAGTTATCATGGTGATCTAGCCGAACTAAAAGAGAGCCACCTTCGTGATACAGGAAAGCCTGGCTTTAGACTCCTTGCTAACCCACTAAACCTGCTTCGTAGTACACCCCTCAGCTTGCGCATTCACAACACAACACAGCACAACACAACACAACAACGAACTAATGGAAGAACGGCGCCCACAGGAGAGAGAAAAGATGATATTGCACTGAACAGGGTTCCCACAAATGGTGCGGTAAGGCTCTTAAACTATTTAGACCTATAGGTTTGGCTCATTGAGAGCTGTTATTTTTAGAGTTTAGAGTTGATGTTCAGTTGAGTTTAAACTGTTTTTGAAAACATTGTAGCAGGGGTCTGTTTCACAAAGCAGGTTTAGTGAAAACTCTGAGTCTGTTAAACCTGAAATGAGGGAAACTTTTAGTTTTCCGTTTCACAGAGGGAGGTAACTTAAGCTCTCGGTCAGTTGCCGCAGTAACAGACTCCATGAAACTAACCTGGTCGGGATAAGGTTTTTCTCATGAAACCTCGAGTTTCTCTCTTTGTCCGTCCGCCCTCTTTCAGCCACACACGGTATTTAACTTCCTCATTCATTCAGTCAGCAGGCGAGTTTTGGCGTGGCATATTAGTTCTGCCGTCTGTTATTTAAAAAATAACAATTAAAAAACAGTCAGTAGGCTTTTATTAGAAGTCCATTAGTAGTTAGGAGGCGACATTTTTTCACGAACATGGCATGTCCTTTCGACAAAGATCCCGTGGATGAAGGTGCAGTGTTACTGCGCAGAGAATTAAATATTCGTCGGAACCGCGCATAGATGTTTATGCCGAGGTCTTACCTGTTTGAACAGTCTTTTTATATTTCATCTTAAGCTGCTGCCAAGTGCGCTTCTTCCCCGCGGCATTGCACCTAAATGAAATAAATTAATAGGCTACTATTCAAGCAGTTTTCCCCTGTAATATTATTGTGATTGCAACAGACTATATTTAAACTTACGCATTGACCCGAGCAGCAATGTTCTCCCACGCCGTCTCCCTCTCCTTTGCCGCTGCAGTGGTGTTGCAGTAAAAAACATGTTCAGACTCGCTGTATGAATCCATTAAGATTTCCAATTCAGCTGGGGTGAAAAACGCAGTCCGACGCTTCCCCGTTGCCATGGTGACTCGTCAAATCGGGGCTCCATTGACACAGTCTTTTTATAGCACGCGCTTAACTCCAGGTGAAACTACTCAGAGTTGATCAAACTAACTCAAATCAGCTGTTCTGGAACCGAAAACTCAGAGTTCGGGGTAAGACTCGGAGTTTGTTGAACCTGCTTCGTGAAACGGACCCCAGATGATTTGTTCTACCGCAATTTATACTTCAGCAGGAAGTATGTTTTATTTTTGACAAATTTGTGATTGAGGAATGTTTAAGCCATGCTTAAGTTGATAAAATAAAATAAATTAAACATTACCAGTGCTCTCTGTGATGTAGTTTGCTTCTAGTATGCCTGTTTATCATAGGATATCTTTAAAATTGGTCTTTTTCATTCAGTTATAGCCTAGTAACAGGGTGTGGGAGAAGAATCACCTTTTTCCAGTTCCCGTATATTTCGCATCTTTTCGCATATTTCACAACTATTCTCATACTTCGCAACTTCCTGCAATTTCACTGCATAAAATGACATAAAAAACCTGCATATTTAATCGCATAATCAAGAATTTTAGCCCGCGGAATCAAGGATTTTAGTCCGTATAATCAAGGATTTATGGCCGCGTTTTTCTGGAGGGTCTAATTAGCTGCTCTATCTGAGCAAAAAGCAATTGAATGAGCTCAATACGGCAGGTGTCAGGATTCCTGACACCTGCTGACATATCTTACTTCTACAAAGCAGTATGGGGAACTTCAGTGAGGATGCATCCTTCACTGTCACAGTTTATCAAAGGTGCATACCAGTTGTGTCTAGGCAGGACTATGAGGTCTCCATCACGGGGCCTACCTTTAGTGCTGTTGTCCCTCAGTTAAGCCCCTTATAAACCACTGGAGCAATCTGATCTTAGATCTCTTTCAAACAAGATGGAATTCCTCATGGCTATATATTCTGTGAAGAGAGTAAGTGAGTTACAGGCATTGTATGATGAGTGTTTGATATGAAAGGCTGATGATTTCAGGTGTATGCCTGAAGATGAATCCATTGTTTGTGCCAAAGGTAGCTAGTCATCAGACAGGTGAATGAAATAAGCGCTTTATGACCCAGTTATCAGTTGAAGATCAACTCACTTTGTGTCCTGTCAGGGCACCAAGAGCTTTTGTACCTCACTATTGAGGAACCCACATTCTCAACTGTTTGTTATGCTGTCAGTAAGCTGGGGCTTTCTGTGTCTAAACAACAATTTTCTCATTGGATAGTTGACACTGTTTTTCAGGCCTACTCTGGGCTTGCCAAGTGCTGTTGATCTAGTGGAGTGGTTCCCAACCCAGACCTGCAGGACCCCCTGTCCTGCAGGTTTTTGTTCCAGCTCTACCCTCGCATACCTGACCTAGTTAAGGCTCATGCACATTCATGCATGCCCTGTTCAGGTAGCTCTGTTTCAACTAATCAGCATGAAGGCTTTAAATGGAAAGGCTGCTGTCTAGCCACTCTGCCATAAAGGCCAGATCGGTGGAGGCCCGCAGTGTCCCATCTCCACACAGGATCTCTGGAGCTCAGTCAGGTTCTTGAAAACCTTTCTTACTAAAGCCCTTCTCCCACAATTGCTCAGTTTGGCTGTGCGACCAGCTTGTCCTGGTTGTGCCCTGGTTTTGCCAGACCTCTTGCATTCGAGAATTATGGAGGCCACTGTGCTCTTGGGAACCTTCAGTGCAGCAGAATTTTTTTGTAGCCTTCCCCAGATCTGTGCCTTGCAACAATCCTGTTTCTGAGCTCTGCAGGCAGTTTCTTTGACCTCATGGTTTGGTTTTTGCTCTGATATGCATTGTCAGCTGCAGTGGTGGTTCTGTCCATGTTGCCACCCTGGGCGAAATTACTGCCTTGCGCCCTTCCGTGTTACCCCACCCCCACCCCCAGAGGGAGGTAACTTATTCCGGCACCTGCACAAATGCCTTTTTTGGAAAAATACTTTTTATATGGACAAAATCTTGTTTGCATAAAAAAAAGCCACCGCCATCAGGCGAGCCGGCCATGGCACTGGTCGGCATCAGTCTGGCCGGCCGCAGCACCGGCCTGATGCCGACCGTTGCAGCATCCACCCGGTCAGGTCTGCCGGATCTGACAGGTGAGCGGTGCACACATACTGCCATATATACCTTTCATTATAAATCAACTTTTGTTCATACGCGGCTGCAGCAGCACAATGGACAATGACACAGACAACATGGTAGATTAGTGACTGCGCAATGCAGCCATTCGCCTGTAATCGCAGCATCAGGCGACCCTACCTACTGGTTTACATATGCAAGTACAATACTTGTGTATTTGCTTAGGCCCCCAATATTAGACTAGGGCGTTTTTTCAGGGCATTTTCAAGGGAAAAAATATCGTCTTATATTCAGATGAATATGGTAATAGAAAACTGCTTTGCCGCGAGGATGATTTTTTTTTTTTTTTTGCGCTGTGCTGCTCCCCACGTGACATGAAAAAATGCCACCCCGGGCGGCTGCCCGCTTTGCCCGTGCCTAAAACCGCTACTGGTCAGGCCTTCTATAGAGAGGTGTGTGCATTTCCAAATCATGTCCAATCAATTTAATTTACCACAGGTGGACTCTAATCAAGGTGTAGAAACATCTCAGCAACGCTCAAGAGAAATGGGAGGCACCTGAGTTAAATTTCAAGTGTTGTTGCAGAGGGTCTGAAAAATTATGTCAGTGTGATATTTCAGTTTTTCCTTATATTAATTTTGCAAAAAAAATCTAATATTCTGTTTTCACTTTGTCATTATAGGGTACTTGAGTGTAGATTCATGAGAAAAAAAAAATGAATTTAAAAGATTGCAGCATCAGGCTGCAGGGTGAAGGGGGTCTGAATACTTTCTGAATGCACTGTACATACAACATAATCCCTGATACATTACTGATCTGACACACTTGTGCACACACAGGCATTAAACATGTCCAACAAACATACACACTTTGAAACACTCCCAACATCCTCTAATCTTTTTCCTCTAATCTTCATCTATTTTTTTCTATTTAATATTGTTTTTATTATTACTTTTTTATTCATTTATGCTGTTCCTTCATGACTCCTTTTACTATTATATTATTGTTATATTCCCATATCTAAATTCTGCATTTCCTGTACTGTATTATTATATAAATAATATCATATATTATATAATAATACATTATTTCCATCATTACAACTGTTATCATCATTATTACCATGATTATCTTAAATTACTTTTCCTTTGTTTTTTCTTATCTGTTTTCCTTCACCCTGCTCATATAATTTTATTTAATGTTATGAAGGCCTTTGATAACCATTGCTATTATTGTTTCTGTTGTCGCTGTTATTATTTCTTTTATTATTTTTTTTGTTAAGATTATAGTGATAATAGTATTGATCATGATAATGATAATAATTGTTGTTATTGTTGTTAGTACTACTACTACTATTACTACTACTACTAGTAGTAGTACTGTTACTGTTATTTACTTATTACATTATTATTAGACACTTTCCTTCCCTTTATCCCTCCCACATAACAATTTATTGTCCCTCTTTACGCCGCCCATATCCCTCTCTATAATAATACCCCCACCCCCTTGAATATGAGCCATCCCACCCTCTGGTGGGCTGCACCAACAAGGTGTGAAACAACTGGTTGAGTGGTGCGATAATAATGCTCTTGAAATTAATACAAAGAAGACAGAGGAAGTGATTTTTGGTCCCCTATCTGACTCTCATGGAGCCCATCTGGTTATCCATAATGAGGAGATAAAGCAGGTACTCTCATATAAATATTTGGGTGTAGTTTTTGACAATTTGCTCTCTTGGAAAGACCATATTGAATCTGTCATCAAAAAGACAAAACAAAAACTCTATTTTCTCCGCCGCCTCAGGTCTGTTGGAGCGAGCAAACGGATTCTCCTTTTATTTTTTACTTCCGTTATTATGAGCGTTTTACAGTATTGCAATACAACATGGTACAAGTGTTTGTCTGTTAAGTTAAAATCAAAACTGTTCCATCAAATTAAAATTTGCTCTAAGATTGTGGGTCAGCCACTTGTGGAACTTTATGAGTCAGCCTACCACAATAATATGTTGAGGCTGGCTAACAGCATTGTTTCGAACCCCAACCACGTCCTGACCAGTGAATATAAATTATTACCATCAAACCGAAGATACAGAGTTCCACAGTTTCATAAGATCAGACTGAAGCACTCTTTTGTGCATCAGTCAATCCTAAAACTGAACACAGAGCTTAATCCTCGATCTGAGGCACGGTGAAGGGTTATTGTTCTTCAGTCACTGTGTTTTTTTTTTTTTTTTTTTTTTTTTTTTTTTTTTTTTGTATGATGCTGTTTGTAAAATGTCATGTTAAATGTGTGTCATGTTAAATGTTTGTAAATGGAGCTACCAAGGTGCAAGACAAATTTCAGACTTGTGTCTGACAATAAAAGTAAAGTAAGTAAGTAAAGTAAGTAAATCCCCACGCACATGTCACATCAGATGGGCCTTGTGGCTTAGCTCTTGTGGCTTTAGGTGGGGGTTGGCGGGGGAGGGGCTGGGATTGGTGGTGGTGGTGGGGATGACAAGGGAAAAAAATTTTATAATGAATAACTAACATCAACAAAGCCCTTTCATTGTTGTGAGAGGGCCTCCCTTCCACAGTGTTGAGGGTCCCCTCCTCTAGAAGACACTTGACCAAGTTTCATATAATCCTCCACTTTTAACTAACACAACTGAACAGTGAACAGCCTGTATTCACAGACTGCTCAATAAACTTTGTTTTGCTCGGCCATTCCTGCTGTCATCTCTGGTCTTTTTTTCACTCCCACCAACACCACCACCCATGGGGATGACATTTGTTGGGCTGTAGTGTCTCTATCGATCCACTGTCCCATCACCCCACCCAACCCACTCCAGCGCCCTTCCCCAACCTCAGCCCCACCATTCTTCCTCTGATTCCTCTGCCCATCCCATCACTCACACATTTGCATATCACACCTACATATTTAGGTTCATTGACCCCTCTCATTTGAACTTTTCCCCCACACAACAGCTGTACCTGACTCTCTTGTTATTTATTTATTTTTTTTCTTTGTCTTGTCTCAGTATCATGATATTTTGGGGGATTTTGCCAATAACAATAATTGACAATATTTTGCATCCCACAATAATGTGTAAAAAAAAAACCCACAAAAATGTATCTATAAAAGTCTTGTATTGTACTAGCTCACTCTTGTTAATTGTATATTAGATGCTGTTAATGATATTATCAAATACATTGTTGTGGCAAAATATTAAACCTCTGCATTTTATGCTCCAGAGATTAGTGAAATGAATCATACAACTAACAGTGGTATGCAAAAGTTTGGGTACCCCTCTGAGATTTCATGATAATTTGTTCTACCTTTATAAGAGAAGATCACAGCAACAAGATTTGTTTTCCTACAGAGATGTAGACATTTTAGTGTTTTTTCCAGCCCGAAATTCTTAGAGTAGCATTACATAGTTTTATTATAATAAAATAAAATGTAAAAAAATGTGATGTACAAAAGTTTGGCCACCCTTTTAATCACATTCATTTCAAGACCTGTAGGGATTTACAGCTGACAGGTTGCAGTACAAAATTGCTTTGATTAGCTCGTTAGACGTTCAAATACAAAGACAGGTCTAACCAATCATGACAAAAGCTGTTGAACATAGGTCATTGCTGGCTGTGCTTGTCCTAGGTTCTTTCTTAGAGAGTGGCAACATGGGGGCCTCTAAACAACTCTCCACTGACCTAAAAACTAAGATAATTCATTATTATGAATTAGGACAAGGGTACAAGAAATTATCTGGAAGGTTTGGACTGTCTGTCTCCACAGTCAGAAATGTAGTGCAGAAATGGAAGGCCACAGGAACAGTCCTTGTGAAGGAAAGATGTGGTCGGTCAAAAAAAAAAAAAAATACAGGAAAGGCACAGGCCAAGGATGATTAGAATGGTCACAGACAAGCCACCTCCAGACAACTACAAGAACATCTGGCTGCTGATGGTGTAGTTGTTCATCATTCCACTATTAAGCATACTTTGCACCAGGAAAAGCACATTGGAAGGGTGAAGCGCAAAACGCCTTTCCTGAGTGTTCATCACAAGAAGAGTCGCATGAGGTATGCAAAAGCACGTCTGGACAAGCCAGAAGCATTTTGGATAAAAATACTGTGGTCAGATGAGACTAAGATAGTTATTTGGTCAGAACAATAGGAGTAATGCATAGTGAAAAAAACACACTGAATCCCATGAGAAGAACTTATTGCCTACTGTGAAATTTGGTGGAGGGTCCATCGTGTTATGGGGCTGTGTGGCTAGCACAGGTACTGGAAACCTTGTTAAAGTTGAGGGCCACATGAATTCGTCTCAGTATCAGCAGATTCTTGACAAGAATGTTCAAAACCGGTCACAAAGTTGAAGCTATGCTGGGGTTGGATTTTTCAGCAGGACAATGATCCTAAGCACTATTCAAAATCCACCAAGGAATTCATGCAGAAGCACAAGTACAATGTTCTGGAATGGCCATCCCAGCCCCCAGACCTTAACATCATTGAAAATGTATGGATTGATTTTAAGCAGGCTGTCCACGCACAGAAGCTAAGAAACCTGACTGAACTAGAGGCGTTTTGTATGGAGGAATGGCCCAAAATACCACCTGCCAGACTTTAGGGACTATAGGAGGTGTCTACAGGCTGTTATTGCAGCAAAAGGAGGCTCTACTAAATATTAATGGAATTACCGTATTTCACCAATTAATCGCCGGGCCACAAATAGCCGCCTGCCTCTTTAAAACGCCTGGGGTCTGCACCCGTTTTGCGTATTAAACGCCCACCCGAATAACCACCGGGGCGATTATTTGCATTATATTGAGGTAAACCCAAAATAAGGCTATTCACCTTATTTTTGCAGAAGTAATCAGTTAGCCGCACAGTAGGAACTGTGCGGCACTTCCGTTTTCTGTCAAAATAAGAGCGTTAGCTAATGTTAGAAAAAAGGGTGTACTGTAATCTTAAATTGACCAACTAATTCTTATTTTGACAGAAAAAGGAAGTGTCAGAGGGAACGACTTGCAGCGTACCAATTTGATGGTTTGCACTACGTTTGTGTACAGATATGTTTACCTTATGCCTTACAGTACTTTTGTACTAAAAAATATGTTGTGATGACAGTAACTGTCATCACAATATTGGCCTGGTGCAGGCCTGTGTAAAAATAAATAAAGGCCTGCAGCGAATAGCCACCTGGTTCTTTTAAACGCTTGGGGCTCAAGTTGATTTTGCATATTAAACACCCGAGCTATTAATTGGGGAAATACGGTATGTCTTTGGGGTGCCCAAATTTATGCGCATGCCTATTTTTGTTTAAATGCACATAAAAATGCTTCTGTTGGACCAATAAAAATGATTTCACTACTGAGATGTTTCTGTTTCCATAAGGTATAACATATGTTAAAATGAAGTTGCTGCTCCAAAAGCTCAGCAAGTGACAAACTGATGCAGTTATTTTTGTAAGGGGTGCCCAAACATTTGCATACCACTGTAACACAACTGTATGACTGCCACATTTCAAAGCTAGCCAGGGAATCTAAAATAGTTAAAAGTTTGTTTGAAACCATCTTTCTTGACTGCTTAACCGTTTTGATTGTTTTTTGCAAAATGAGTGCCATACTTGAATTTGACATTTGCACATTGTTAAAACAACAATTACGATATTATCATAGACAATATCTATTGCACACCCTTACTTACTATTGTTGTCACATTATTGCAAAAATAAAATAATAATAATAATGATACCAATAATAAAAAAAAAAAACTAATAACCACTGTTTTTTACAGTAGTTTTCCAATCTGACTGCAATGCCAGCACAGCCCACTGTGGCGCAATACTGTGATCAGAACAGTGCACCCAGGAAGGCACTAGTAAACAAGAAGAGGAGCTCTAGGTTTGCACCGAGAATGTATTATAAGACTTCCTTAGTATAATACATTAATGGTCTGTGCTAGCCTGGCTAAACTCATATAGCGAATGAGAGTGAGACTGGATGACTGCACACTGTGGTGAAACAACGAGTCAGGGGTTGAAGGACTTTTCATCAGACAGGTGAATCCCAATTTCTTTTGAACCAAAGCAACTTGATGAAATTTGTCTCTTAAATGTATAGGCCTCCTGCAGTTTTTAAAAATGCATTGCCACAATTTTCAGTGTAAAATTATTTTCTGTGTTAAATGGTCAACCTGTTTAGACCTAAATGAGCCTACATTCATGGTCCTTTCTCCAGGGATGTAACTGAGTTACCATAAGAACATAACAGAAATATTACAGGTGGCAGTGTGAATACGTGTATTGCAGAATATAGAGACATAATTTATGGTTGAGCCGCCATGACAATCTTACAACCCTTTGCTGCTGTCTACCACTCAACGCTGAGATTTATTACAGGGGATAGTCACAATTTACACCGTGTCTTTTATATGAGAAGTTTGGCTGGCCATCAAGTGTAAAATGTGATCAACATGGTGTTTATTTGCTTATCTTTCACCTGTTTTAAACTTGAACATTACCACCACTCACCACATTCCACCAGTTAACAGTAGGTATTAGACAGATAGATAGACAGACAAATAGATAGACAGAGGAAGGAAGGTGAATGTTCTCTTAATTTGTCATGGAAAGCACTATTGACTGAGCTCATATACACATGAGTGATAAAGGAAAACAACCAATATAAAAAAGAGCCCTATAACTGTGTAATCACAGCATCCATCCATCCATCCATCTTCTGCCGCTTATCCGGGGCCGGGTTGCGGGGGCAGCAGTCTAAGCAGAGATGCCCAGACTTCCTTCTCCCCAGACACTTCTGTCAGCTCCTCAGGAGGAACCCCAAGGCGTTCCCAGGCCATCCGAGAAACATAGTCCCTCTAGCGTGTCCTGGGTCTTCCCCAGGGCCTCCTTCCAGTGGGGCATGCCCGGAACACCTCCCCAGGGAGGCGTCCAGGGGGCATCTGAAACAGATGCCCGAGCCACCTCAACTGGTTCCTCTCGATGCGGAGGAGCAGCGGCTCTACTCCGAGCTCCTCCCGAGTGACCGAGCTCCTCACCCTATCTCTAAGGGAGCGCCCGGCCACCCTGCGAAGGAAACTCATTTTGGCCGCTTGTATCCGCAATCTTGTCCTTTCGGTCATTACCCAAAGCTCATGACCATAGGTGAGGGTAGGAACGTAGATTGACTGGTAAATCGAGAGCTTCGCCTTTCAGCTCAGCTCCTTCTTCACCACGATGCACCACTTGAGCTAAGTGTAAAGGAGCTGGATATAGTTGAATATATTTGGGGTGTTTGGAGATATATTATTGGCTTCAAGGAGTTCAATATGTCAGAGGAATAAATATATAGATAAAGTAAACATGCGTTTCATTATTGATTTTGTTTTCCTCAAAGTAACGATTGTAACTAATGCAATAAAGAAAAGGATGAAAATACCACATCAACAGCTAATGCATGTTTCCAGTCACCAAAATGACAATTTGTCATAGTGCTGTTTGTGATGGTTTTTGCACATCCACGAAAAATAGGGCCAAAAGTGTCAAAGAAAGGTGATGTGCTACCATGAGCCACAAGAACAGCTCCAATGCTATTTGGCTTAGATTCTCCCAGTCTCTCGAACTGTACTGGAGGGATGGTACACCATTCTTACTGTATATTGGGGGGGGGGGGGGGGGGGGTATTATTCCTTTATTATTCCTTGTGTGTTCAATTACTAATTTTTTTTTTTTTTTTACAACTGTCAAACACAACCAATGTGTGAGAAAAAAAAAAAAACATATTTAAACTTGAAAGCTCAATAGCACAGATTCTACAAGTCTCTGTAACTCTTGAGTGATGACCACGCCCAAACGGAATCAGCGGATTTTCTTCTTCTTTCTTCTTCTGGTTTTCTGTGGTGATTCAGGAGGAAAATCTGTGCGATTCTGTTGAGTTTTTTTTTCCTTTTAAGGTTTTAGACAGTTATCCAGTACTATAATCAATGTGTTTGGAGCAAAAATAACTATTTTTAACATGCACAAATACACACACACACACACACACACACACACACACACACGACACTGTTGAACACTACAGAGTATAGCTTTGGGACTCGGCTGTCAGTATGACATAAACTAGATCACCGGTGACGATGACAGATTTAAAATTATTTCAGACTGTTAGCCAGGTTGTAGGTACTAAATGTTACTTACCCAGACCACTCTTCTTTCTGTTGTCGTGTCTTTGGGACTTTAGACGCTCCACAATGGTCTGTTTCCTCAGATAATCCCCCGAGTGCTGACAAACTTTACAGTACAACACTCCCCCGCTCTCATAAAAATCACTGGCAAATTCATATGCCCTATCTCTGGCAGTGATCCATGTCGCTAAATGACGACGCCTCAGCGCCTCTGCTGAATATTTGATTTTTGACATCTTTTAGTTGTTAAAACAAGTTGTTTTCTCCTCTGTTGTTCCACCTCACGACATGACATTAGCCACAGACAAAGGGGGGAGGGGCGGTATGCATTTAGGTACACTGCAACGGGTGCTGCTATACTATTACTCTAGCTAATAATCAATATATTTAGAGTATGGCTAATACATTTAAATTATGTCTGTTGTTAAAAAAAACAGACCTTCACTCAGAGCAGTGTTTAATGCTGTCACTGCATGTGGATTTATAGAACAATAATAATAATAATAATAATAATCATAACAATAATATGACAGTGGAGTAATTTATATTATTAATTGCCAGGAAACCTGTCCCTCAAGGACAACTTTGTATTGATTTACAGTGAGTCTTTCCTCTGAGTGTCACATTTCTATCCTGATGGGTGTGGTCTCTTCCAAGTGACCATATCCCCATTCACTGGGTCAAAGGGGTCCCTGAATAGTTTGATGAGTATAAAAATACAAGGATACAAGGATACAAGGATACAAGGAAGTTTATTTGTCATTATACAACAGGTTGAATAATGAAATTAAAGTGTGGTTCCCTCTTGATTGATTAATTGATTGATTGTGTAGAAAATAGAATTATTAGGCCTGGAGGAGTTCAGATAGTGCATTTAGTAGTCTCACAGCCTGAGGGAAGAAGCTGCTCTGTAGTCTGGTGGTACGGCAGTGAATACTTCTGTATCTTTTGCCTGACGGCAGCAGGGTGAACAGGCTGTGGCTGGGGTGGGTGTTGTTTTTTTAGGATCCTTTTGGCTCTGCGCAGGCACCTCACCTCCCCGATATCACTGATGCTTGGTAGATGGGTGCCAATGATGTTTTGGGCAGTTTTAATCACTTGTTGCAGAGTCTTCCTGTCCTGGGCCGTGCACATCCCATGCCAGTTTGTGATGTTTCCAGTCAGGATGCTTTCAATCGCTCCTTTGTAGAAACTGACAAGAACTTGGCGTGGGAATTTTGCTTTCTTAAGTTTCCTTAAGAAATACAGGCGTTTCTGAGCTTTTTTAACCAGGGCAGAGATATGTGAAGTCCATGTCAGGTTCTCTGTTATGTTGATTCCCAGGAACTTAAAACTGCTCACTTGCTCCACCTCAGCTCCATTGATGTAGACAGGGTTGTGTGTCTTTGCCTCCTTTTTTCTAAAATCAACTATCAGCTCTTTGGTTTTGCTGACGTTGAGCAGTAAGTTGTTTTCTGCAAGATGGTTGATTTCCTCCCGATATGAAAACTCATCATTGTTGGAGATCCGGCCGATGATGGTGGTGTCATCTGCGAAGAATAGAGTTCTCTCCATGTCGGGGGTTGCAGTCGTGGGTGTACAGCGTGAACAGGAGGGGGCTGAGCACACAGCCCTGGGGGGCTCCGGTGTTGAGCACTAGAGTGGAGGAGGAGAGACTGCCAATCCGAACTGACTGGGGTCTGTTTGTGAGGAAGTCCAGTATCCAGTTGCAGAGAGTGGTACTGATGCCCAGAGTGTTCGGTTTTCCAATCAGCTTCATGGGGGAGATTGTGTTGAAAGCTGAGCTGAAATCAACAAACAGCATTCTGATGTAGGTGATGCTTTTCTCAAGGTGAGTGAAGACTGAGTGGAGAGCAGTGGAGATGGCATCCTCTGTGGATCTGTTGGTTCTGAATGCAAACTGCAGAGGGTCCAGACTGGCAGGGATGTTGTTCTTTATGTGCTGGAGAACCTGTTTCTCAAAGCACTTCATCAGGATGGGGGTGAGTGCCACAGGGCGGTAGTCATTTAGATCAGACACTGCAGACTTTTTTGGCACAGGGATGATGGTGGCTGTCTTGAAGCAGGTGGGAGCACTCTCTTGTGACAGCAACATGTTAAAAATGTCAGTAATGACATCTACTAGGTGGTTGGCACATGTTTTTAGTACACGGCCAGGGATGTTATCAGGCCCAGCAGCTTTACTCATATTCACTTTCAGCAGGACTTTCCTCACATCCACTGTGGATACTGACAGTGGCCGGTCCTCTGGAGGCAGAGTAGACTTTACAGCTGACTCTCTGTTGAGGAGATCAATTCGAGCATAAAATGTGTTTAGCTCGTCTGGTAACGTGGCCTCACACATGATGAGAGCACTCCTACTTTTGTAGCCTGTAACGCTTTTGACCGCCTGCCACAGGTCTTTGCTGTTGTTGGTGTTGAGGTCTCTCTCCAGTCTCTGCTTTGCCTCCTTGATGCCAGTTTTCAGTTTTGCTCTGGCAGTGTTGTAAGATTCTTTGTCACCTGACTTAAAGGCAGCTTTTTTGGCTGTAGATAGAGCTCTCACTATTCTCTCTCCATTCATCCAGGCTTTCTCATTAGGGAATGATTTAACTGTCCTTATTTTTACCACATCATCAGCACATCTGCTGATGTATGATGTCACTAATGATGTGTATTCTTCAAAGTCAATATGGTTCTCCTGGGTAGCAGCATCTTTGAACATCTGCCAGTCTGTGCATTCAAAACAGTTCTGTAGGGCTGCTGCAGCTTCATCTGTCCACACCCTAACTGTTTTTACAGTTGGTTTGACCCTTTTTGTCAGCTGGATGTAGGTAGGCAGGAGAAGCAAGGAGATGTGGTCTGACTGGCCAAAATGAGGAAGAGGGAGGGCTCCGTAGCTGCCAGGAACATTGGTGTAGATATGATCCAGTGTGTTGTTTCCTCTGGTGGAGATGTGGACGTGCTAGTGGAATCTAGGCAGAACAGTTCTGAGGTTCATTTGATTAAAATCCCCAGCAACAATAATAACACCATCTGGCTGTTTTGTCATGTGACTGCTGATGACCTCATACAATTCCTGGAGTGCATTGTTTGAATTTGCATCCGGTGGAATGTAAACAGCAGCAACAAACACACTGGTGAATTCTCTAGGCAGGTAATATGGCCGACATCTCAGCAGTAAAAATTCAACGTCAGGTGAACATTTTCCATCCACTCTGACTGCACCTGTGCACCAAGCATCATTGATGTACACACAGAGTCCGCCCCCTCTCGTCTTACCGGAGTCTTGTGTTCTGTCAGCCCGGAACAGGCTCCACCCGTCCAGTGCTAAAGCCTCATCCGGTATGTTGTTATGGAGCCACGTCTCTGTAAGGATGAGAGCACTGCAGTTCCTGGTTTCACTTTGCTTGGTCAGCCTGAGTCTTATCTCATCCATTTTATTTTCCTGTGACCGGACATTTGCCAGGAGTAGGCTGGGTAGTGGAACAGCCTTGGGTTCAAGCCTTCTTAGCTTGAGTCTTATCCTGGCTCGTTTCCCTCTTTTCCTGGGTCGACCGCACTGCTTGCGATGATGTCTGGTCCGAATGTTTTTGAATGTCGGATCTTGAGATGCCGAGATGCCGAGAGCAGAGATCGTCTCAAGGTCAGCTGCACTCAATCCAGTCACTGCACCTCCTCCTCCAATACCGACGAGCGTATCACTGTCATAAGTAATACGATTCCGGGGAATAAAAGCGAGAGAACCGCTCTTTTTCCGCATTTTCATGTTAACATGGAGGGAGCCACCAGCTGCTGCATCTGTATGCGCGGCCGTTGCCATGACAACCCTCCCGGAACTAATAAAAGGTGCGCAGGCCCACGGGGAATCTTTTTGCCCGAACACCTGGGAGGGAGAAGAGGCAGAGGTAAGTTCATGCGTTAGCTCCACAGTTCAATATATTGCAACCCCTAAGTTAGCTGTGACGCGTCCTCTTTTTACATACAGTACAGGCCAAAAGTTTGGACACACCTTCTCATTCAATGCGTTTTCTTTATTTTCATGACTATTTACATTGTAGATTCTCACTGAAGGCATCAAAACTATGAATGAACACATGTGGAGTTATGTACTTAACAAAAAAAGGTGAAATAACTGAAAACATGTTTTATATTCTAGTTTCTTCAAAATAGCCACCCTTTGCTCTGATTAATGCTTTGCACACTCTTGGCATTCTGTCGATGAGCTTCAAGAGGTAGTCACCTGAAATGGTTTTCACTTCACAGGTGTGCCTTATCAGGGTTAATTAGTGGAATTTCTTGCTTTATCAACGGGGTTGGGACCATCAGTTGTGTTGTGCAGAAGTCAGGTTACTACACAGCCGACAGCCCTATTGGACAACTGTTAAAATTCATATTATGGCAAGAGCCAATCAGCTAACTAAAGAAAAACGAGTGGCCATCAATACTTTAAGAAATGAAGGTCAGTCAGTCCGGAAAATTGCAAAAACTTTAAATGTGTCCCCAAGTGGAGTCGCAAAAACCATCAAGCGCTACAACGAAACTGGCACACATGAGGACTGACCCAGGAAAGGAGGACCAAGAGTCACCTCTGCTTCTGAGGACAAGTTCACCCGAGTCACCAGCCTCAGAAATCGCAAGTTAACAGCAGCTCAGATCAGAGACCAGATAAATGCCACACAGAGTTCTAGCAGCAGACCCATCTCTGGTCAAATAGCTGCTAGGAAACCACTGCTAAGGAGAGGCAACAAGCAGAAGAGATTTGTTTGGGTCAAGAAACACAAGGAATGGACATTAGACCAGTGGAAATCTGTGCTTTGGTCTTATGAGTCCAAATTTGAGATCTTTGGTTCCAACCACTGTGTCTTTGTGAGACGCAGAAAAGGTGAACGGATGGATTCCACGTGCCTGGTTCCCACTGTGAAGCATGGAGGAGGAGGTGTGATGGTATGGGGGTGTTTTGCTGGTGACACTGTTGGGGATTTCTTCAAAACTGAAGGCACACTGAACCAGCATGGCTACCACAGCATCCTGCAGCGACATGCCATCCTATCCGGTTTGCGTTTAGTTGGACCATCATTTATTTTTCAACAGGACAATGACCCCAAACACACCTCCAGGCTGTGTAAGGGCTATTTGACCAAGAAGGAGAGTGATGGAGTGCTGCGGCAGATGACCTGGCCTCCACAGTCACCGGACCTGAACCCAATCCAGATGGTTTGGGGTGAGCTGGACCGCAGAGTGAAGGCAAAGGGGCCAACAAGTGCTAAACACCTCTGGGAACTCCTTCAAGACTGTTGGAAAACCATTTCAGGTGACTACCTCTTGAAGGTCATCGAGAGAATGCCAAGAGTGTGCAAAGCAGTAATCAGAGCAAAGGGTGGCTATTTTGAAAAAACTAGAATATAAAACATGTTTTCAGTTATTTCACCTTTTTTTGTTAAGTACATAACTCCACATGTGTTCATTCATAGTTTTGATTCCTTCAGTTAGAATCTACAATGTAAATAGTCATGAAAATAAAGAAAATGCATTGACTGAGAAGGTGTGTCCAAACTTTTGGCCTGTACTGTACATACTGCAGGATTCCACAAATTACTGTGCATTTCCCATTACCCGAGGCGGACTGGCCCAGCCTCCCCCTGCTGCGCTTGCCTGACTATGTTGGCTGCAGTATCGAAACATTTAATAAATACATTTATAACGACAACCATGTGTGTTCTTTTCCCCTCTTGCCGATCCCAAAATACATAAAAGCTAATGCAATACATACATCATACTGCGTCACACAACAGATGCATGAGGCTCAATGGCTTTTATTGATTCTCAAGTGAAAACGTTTGGAAGCCCTGTGACACAACTAATTACATTACTGTGCAGCTAATTTCACATTACCAATTACATTACACAGCAGTACTTGACTGTAGCAGTAAACTGGTCAAAATAAGATGAGGCTAAAAGAAATCTTACCAGCTAATACCAAAGCAAAGTCCAGCAGTCCACAAGCAACATCATCCATCTTTTACATTTCAGTTTAGCTGCTGAATGGAACATTCAAAGGAAACTCTCTTTATGAACACTTGGACAAGGGCTGCTGACCTGAGATTGAAGCTCATGACTAAGCAGGAATCCTGGAAGCTAAGAGACAAAGTACTACTAGATCTACTAAAGGATGTGAATGTGGCACTGCTGACTATTCCTACTGTGACCATCACTGAGACCAACAGCTTGATACATGCAACACCATCAATGATCTTAGAGATATTTGGTTACAAGATGAACACCCATAATAACGAGCAGTACCCCCATGGGCATACCTGTCAAGTATCCCGTTTTGGCCGGGATTTTCCCGTATTTTACCCTCCTTTCCCGGCCCCCTCCCGTATTAGTGTTTTCGCGTAAATTTCCCGTATTTAACCTGCATTTATTAAAAATAATAATAATACCCCGGGGCGAGCCGCCCATTCCCAGTCTGACGTCTGCCACCCGCTACACCTACTGTATGTACTGTAGGTGGCAGTTGTCGCGAGGTTAGTGTACAATTGACCTCCGAAACTGTCAAGGTAAATAAACATCCCATGTCTGATTAAAAGGACCAAAAACGTTTTTTAGTTAAATGGAAGACATGATGAATGTATTTGTAATGATGTCGGGCCATGCCTGTGTATTTCAACGTGATGACGTGCATCAACCCCCCCTGCTAACCTGCTTCTTCACAACATGGAAGCTCCTGCCAGGCATAATAGTGGCTAAGATGAGTAGGCACATGGCTCAATACATGAGCAGGGCCCAGAAGAGAATTGGCAGGAGTGAGACATTGACTCACTAATCCACATCACCAGGCTCTACAGCAATAACACCGGAATGTCATTTTGACTGGGTAAGTGTGGTAGGATGGTATCGAAGAGGGGCAAGATGGTTGCAAGGAGATAAAGGGATGGAGGGAAGGATGAAGAGGAAGAGGCACTATCATGGAAGGACAAGCCCCTGCATGGCATGTACCACTGACAGATAGCAGAAGTGGCTGATATGGAGAAAACATACCAGTGGCTGGAAAAGACAGGACTGAAAGACAGCACAGAGGCATTGATCATGGCAGCACAAGAACAAGCACAAGATCGATAGAGGCCAGTGGCTACCATACCAGGCAGGCCATAGGTGCTGGCTGTGCAAAGACGCCCCTGAGACAGTACAGCACATTACAGCAGGATGCAAGATGTTGGTAGGTACAGCATACATGATGTACAGGAACATCTGCACCGAACTGGGGCTGACAGTAACAGGATCAAAATGGAAGACAATTCCAAAGGTGGTTGAGAACAGAGCCAAGATCCTGAGGGACTTCCAGATCCAGACTGATAAACTGGTGCTGGCTAGTCAACCAGACATTGTGACGGTTAACAAACAGCAGAAGAAGGCAGTATAGTGATAGATGTAGTGATCCTGAGCGACAGCAACATCAGGAACAAGAAACACAAGGAGCACAAAAAATACCAAGGGCTGAGAGAGAAGCTAGAGAAGATTGGCTCTAGCAGATTCCAGAAACAACGTCTGAAGCCTCAGTCCGGAAGAGTGCAGTCCTTGGAACAGCTAAGATGCTGCGCAGAAACCTCAGGCTCCAAGGCCTCTGGTAGAGGACCCCAAAGGAGGAGTGGGGAAAACTCAGTGGCCAGTTTATTAGGTACATCTGCACAATCTACAATCCAATACAAATGTTCTGCCATAAAGTTTACTTTTATGATGCCTGTAATGCTGCCTATAATGTTTTTCTTTTTGTCACAGTAATAGAGGTGTTAATTCAATTCTATTTTTGGCATTGAGCTCATAGTTAGTGGTAATGTTGTACTGGACTGCATTTTATTGAGAGGTGTTTCTACTGTTCTGACCCCCTCATGTGTATAAATAGGCAGGGTAAAAAATACAAACACCTCTCAATATAATATAGTCCAGTACAAGGCCTCTTCAAACTACAACCTCAAATATAAACATAGAATTAAGTTAACAAATTCTCCACAAAGTCAACAAAAATGGAACATTTATGGCAGAACTATTGAACTGCATTAGCAGAGAGAGAGAGAGAGAGAGAGAGAGAGAGAGAGAGAGAGAGAGAGAGAGAGAGAGAGAGAGAAATTTTTGTAAATTTAAATTTATTAAAAAGGAAAAACTGTAATATTACACTGATGTAGGCATTCAGACCCTTTACTCAGTACTAGTTGAAGCACCTTTGGCAGCAGTTACAGCCTCCAGTCTTTTGGATATGACACAACAAGCTTTGCACACCTGGATTGGGGGATTTTCTGCCATTCTGCCACCACCATGCTTCACTGTTGGGATGGTATTGGGCAGGTGATGAGCGATGCCTGGTTTCCTTCAGACATAACGTTTGGAATTGAGGCCAAACAGATCAATCTTGGTTTCATCAGACCAGAGAATCTTGTTTCTCACAGTCTGAGAGTCGTTCAGGTGCTTTTTTGCAAACTCCAGGTGGGCTTTCATGTGTTTTGCACTGAGGAGAGGCTTCCGTCTAGCCACTCTGCCATAAAGCACAGATCGGTGGAGGGCTGCAGTGATGGTTGTCCCTCTGGAACTTTGTCCCATCTCCACACAGGATCTCTGGAGCTCAGTCAGATTGACCATTGGGTTCTTGGTAACCTTTCTTACTCAGGCCCTTCTCCCACCATTGCTCAGTTTGGCTGGGCAACCAGCTCATGGAAGAGTCCTGGCTGTGCCAAACCGTTTCCATTTGAAAATTATGGAGGCCACTGTGTTCTTGGGAACCTTCAGTGCAGCAGAATTTTTTTATAACCTTCCTCAGACCTGTGCCTTGCAACAATCCTGTCTCTGAGCTCTGCAGGTTTTTGTTCTGATATGCATTGTCACCGGTGAGGCCTTCTATAGAGAGATGTGTGCATTTCCAAATCATGTCCAATCAATGTAATTTACCACAAATGGACTATAATCAAGGTGTAGAAATATCTCAGCAACGATCAAGAGAAATGGGAGGCACCTGAGTTAAATTTCAAGTGTGGTTGCAAAGGGTCTGAATACTTATCTCAATGTGATATTTCGGTTTTTGCTTTTTAATAAATTTGCAAAATTTTCTACAATTCTGTTTTCACTTTGTGTGTGTAGATCAATGAGAGAAAAAAAATAATTTAAATGATTGTACCATCAGGCTGAATACTTCTGAATGTACTACACACACACACACACACACACACACACACACACACACACACACACACACACACACACAAACACATATGACCACTAACTTAGGAATGTAAAACATATATTCATAACTGCAGTCTGTCATGTTTCATTCCCCTGATACTTTAGTATATATTTCTAGCATCTCTTTTAAAAGAAAAAAGAAAAAAAAAGTCACTGGGTGTTTCATGCCTTTAAAACCCAAATACGGAAATATGAATAGGATGGGTGAGATTCAGCATACACACTCACAATTTCAATTGCTCCCAATGTCAGACACATGACACATGTTTTTGGCCTCTACTGCTTGAGCTTTTGTGCTGTCTCATTTGACGACTTGTAGTAGAACCACTGGTGGTTCTTCCACTGGTGGTATGACAGAATATCAGATTTGGAATTTGTGTTACCTGTTATCAGTCATTAGATAGGTTAGTTTCTTTTAAATGATTTAATTTTACTGAAATCTGCACATCTCTGCCTCTCTGGTAGAGATGTGTTTGGTGTTTGTTTGTTTGACCATCTGGTGTTGAGGGAAACACAAGAAAAGACCAACTACCTTTAACCCATTCGAAATGGCGTCATTTGGCTATTTCCGAGAAGGTCTATGTCTAAAGAAATCTAATTTTCAAAAAAATCTGTTCTAGATATCTCCATACAACCACTGTTTATTGTTCACTAACCTCCTAGGTAGTAAAGTAAAAGCATATTTTACAGGGTTTTTATTATTTTCTGATGAATGAGAGAAAAGTAAGGCGCAATTTAGCTCTTTTTCAGATACTGGTGTAGTTGTAAAAAATAGCCCAAAAAAATATTTTTTCCCAAAAATAGAAATCCACAACAAGCCCATTCATGAATGGGAGACCCTGAGGATAAAAAAAAAACACAGTTGTGTTTTGTTCTACCTCAGGTAGGGGTATCTCAAAATGTAAGTGCCCCTCCTGCTAGACTACAATACATTCATACACTTTATACACTTCACATCTCCATGGCTATCTGCTTCAGAGCTGCTGAACAGCTTTTTTAAGTTTCTTTGCCATTTTTCTTTTTTCCAAAATGGGATTTCCTTATATCTATTGAACTGACCTGAAGCAACACAGTGGTGCTGAGAAAAACATCATAACTGGTTCAGATCAGCATGTAATGGAGATTTTAATGAATTTTGCAATGGAACTGTCAATTTAAGGGAATGGTTTATTGGGAAAATGTCTAGCAGACTTGTCTTGAATGCTGTGTTTGTGTGTGTGTGTGTGTGTGTGTCTGTGTGTCTGTGTATCACTGTGTATGTGAATGCGCATGAGTGTGATTGTAGGACTGACATAGCCTCCCTGTAGTCATGACAACACTACAGGAAAAGTGGGTCAGCAGGCTCCCACCACACCCCTGTTGGCATGGCAACAAGACTGGTCAATTTAACCTGAGCAGCACAATGAGTCACACATAGACAACAACCCTTTCCTATGCAGTAGGGAGGGGAACGAATGTGTGTATGTTTGCTTTTCTTTTTGTGCCTTTATATTTTTTAACTATTTCCATATTTTTATAGGACCTCCAGATGGCTGATTTTTCGCAGATTTTACAGAATATCATGACATTGTGTCAGGTACTGGTACATCCTTTGTGCAGTAATGAAATGTGAATTGCGCTTACTAATTCATAACCATATATTGGTTGATGTGAGTGTAATACATGTACAAAATATGGTCCATTAATGCCCTCCCTGTGATGAGTGTATTGCTCCAAAATGAATCAAGTCGATAGAGACTGGAAAACAACACGATTCTGAGAGCCAAACTATTTTACAGCAGAAAGTAGTTCTGCAATTTGGAAACCAGGGGCTGAAAAGAGCACTGAAAGTCAAAATAAAGCAAATTTTGTGTATCCTCCAAAGCTATTTTTCATCTTTGTGTTGCTGCTGAAAATCGTGTTTTTTTTTCTGGTTTATATCTACTAGTACACTTAGTACACTCCCAGTGAAGCTCTTGATCTCAGCAGGGAATCATCTAACATACCAAAATGGTGGATGCATTACACTCACATAGACTCGCGCTTATTTTTCCTCCATTTTCAGGTTTCAATATCTCAGGAACTACGCCACATAGGAAACTGAAATTTGGTACGATAAAACACCTCCACCTACTCTCTCAGAATATATAAAAACATCTGTCATACATCATAAATGGTAGGCATGCCAGCCCCTCAAAAATGGAAAAAAATTACTCGGGTTTTGTGGTCGACCATGTTTGGGCCTTCAGAAAGCAACTTTGTATATTAGACTTAGACTTAGACTTTCTTTATTGTCATTGCACAAAAAAAAAAAAAAAAAAAAAAACAGTGATATTTTGGCAACGAAATGTTGTTGCTTGGCTTCTGGATTACAACAGAGATGGAATTGCGGGGCAGTTTAATTAATTAAAATATAATCTATATAACTAGTGCAATATAATCTGTATAACTAGTGCTAAAAAACAAGGGCTAAATACTAATGAGTGCAATAGA